>NC_050579.1:4505359-4589947 GCF_011100635.1 Trichosurus vulpecula
CTTCTTTCTCATGATTCATTCCATTGGTCAAAATTCTTCTCCACAACTTGACTAGTGCATAAATTAATTCAATGCGAAGTTATACATGGTAGTTATATGAGACTCCATGCCGTCTTGGGGAGGGAGGGGGGAGGGAGGGGAGAAAATCTGGAACTCAAAATTATGTAGAAACGTGTGTGGTAAACTAAAAATAAACAAATAAATAAACAAATAAACAAACAAATAAATAAATAAATAGATAAATAAAAGAAAAAAAATACGTATTTTCTGTATGAATTTGATTAGGCATTCACGTATAAGCATGGCGGACACATAAATGCATATATATTTACACATATCCATATACACAAGTACATACAACATTTCATACATATAGAGAGCACATGTGGATATATGCACATATGTGTGTATCTACACACACACGTACACGTATATATCTGAATAGCAAATTATCAAACACCCACAGTCTCCAGATGGTGAAGAGAGCAGCTTGGATGCACAAGGGAGCCAGAGATTAGGGTTCGAGCCAGGGCCATGGCAGTAGCCTGACTTCCAGTGAGCACGTCTGTGACACCAAGTCGATCCTGAAGCCCTGATGGAAAATGGAAAACGATACTCCCATCCAAAGAAGAGACTGAGGGGGGCGAGGGAGGCAGCTGTCCTCAAGGATTTGAAGGGCTGTCCAGTAGAAGGTGGGTGAGCTTTGCTCTGCTTGGACCCAGGGGGTGAACTAGGAGCCATGAATTTGAAACTGCACAACCAACACTTGTTATGGTTTCTGGGCTAAGCCATAAGGTCGAAGCCTGGGCTTATCTACACCCCATTTCGAGCAGGCGGGCAGGCAGGATGAAGAGGAAGAAGCAAAGGGGCAGGCACAGGTGGAGGGACGAGGCTGGAAAATGGGAGGGAGAGTCAATGGTGACTATTTTTGCCTTCTCCCACTGCAAACTGGAAATATTCTGTGACTGCATGTCAGAGCAATATATCATGCACTAAAGTGCTTACACGTTTTATTGAAATGCTCCCATCGTAGGTACATGACTTCTGCACAGCCTCTGGGTAGCCTAGCCTCTGAGAACTCACTGGCATAGGAGAAACTGGGCTATTTGTGTCTGTCCCACCCAGCAGGCGCCCTTGCAGCTGTCAGTCTTGGGAAGTAGCTGGAAAGAGCCGTGTGCTTATCACCCGAAGCTTGGTCCTACTGTATTGTTCGGTGCATGGTCTTCCTTCTTTTTTCACTTGCCTTTCCATTGGCCTGAGTGAGGAAGGTCTGGGAGGTCAGAAAAACCATCAGCAATAATCTTCAGGCCCTTTGGATGTTTCTGGACTCAAGCTTAGCACCCAGACATTGAAGAATAGGGGAGGTTAGGCTAGACAACCTTGCTGTGAAAAGGATCTGGGGGTTTCAGTGGACAAGCTCAGCAGAACTCAGTATTGTGATAAGACAACCAACACAGCTAGTGAGTTCAAAGCTTGCCACACACACTTCCTAGTGGTATGCCCCTAATCCTAATGGATGGAATATTAATAAAGCGCTGCAGCCCCAATACTCTAACTTCCTTATGGGCCCCACTAAACAGCAGGCTCACTGCCCCTACCTAGCCACTCCCCTCACCACTCAATGTCCTGATTTCTTCATATATGCCTCACTGTTCACTAGAACAAGGGGTGTGTCCATGAACTCATATTTCTCTGAGAAACAGCAGGTGTGTCCATATGATGGGACCCCAGCTACTGCCTCTAGCTAGCCACTTCCCCAGACCCATTTCTCATATTTCCCACAGAAACAGTGGGTGTGTCCTTGCATACAATCACAACCATATCCATCTAGTCTCAGAACCACTGTAGTCAGCCAATCAGAAAGCAGCACCACCAGGATGCCCAAGCAGGATGTGGACCCCCAAACAATAGAAGGGACTTTCCCTAAGTAGGCACCTGTGCAGTAATAGCAAAAGCTGGCCTTGAGAGGCTTATTATAATACCATTATCATACATACATACCAGGCCAAATGGGTTTTTCTGCATGCATTGTGGGTAATCCCATGCCACAGTTCCACTGCGGCTGGGACCCCTCCCCTATTACGTAATATACTGGCAGGTGATACTTTTCCTGGTTCTCCCTGGGTGCTTTCCCCCTTGCACGCAAAAAGGGTCCCATTCAAAATGCATCCAACAAGCTCTTAGTCAATATCCATAGTGGGATAGGCGCTATACCAAGTGCTGTGAATGAAAAGCCCCAAATCAAATAATTCTTGCCCTCAAAGAGCTTTCATTCTACCGGAGGTGATACAGTAGCCACATAGAAAATTAATTGCAAAATAGATACGAAGTAATTTGCTTTTGAGGGGAGGAGCAGCAACTGGGAGGATCGGGAACTGTTTCATTTGAGAGGTAGCAGCTGTGCTGTGCCCTGAAGAAAGCAAGTGATTTTGAGAGGTGGAGGTAATGCCTTATAAGAAATCAATATACTGTCTGATGCCTGCCATAGAAATTCTATTATCGATATCTGGAAGTTCCTTTAAAAAATGCCATGCTCATTACCTGGTGGCCATTTTTAATGCCTTTCTAATGAAGTGTGACATCCTCTGAAGGTTGTTCACCAGAGTGGCGTGTTAGCCTTATGGCACCGAAGGTGAACAGGAGTCACTGAGCAGGAGTGATGAAGCAGAACTTCTTCCTCTTGACCTTTACTGGGTCTGATCTAAAGCAGCTGCCTTCATTCCTCTGGATAAACTGCCTTAGAGGCAGGAGAGACCACAAAGGAAAGCTTTAGGTCACTTCTTACTTTTTCTGTTGGTGAAGTTTTATTCTCCACTCTTTTATGTCGAAGTCATTTCTCCTGTAGTTCCATGTCCTTGAAGGAACTTTTCCTTATAATAAAGAGAGAAATTTTCCTTGTAATAAAGAACATTCCCTTGTGAGAAACAAAAGGAAACCACAGACAGTGACCACATTCGATGTGTTTGCCTCATCTCACTTCTACCCTTCGAACCTCTCTGCCAAGGGGACTGGGGAGGAACGTTTCATCAGCAGCAGTCCAGGAGTGAGATCAATGCTCATAAGGACTCCAAGTACGACTGTCTTTCAGCAATGTTTTTGTTTACATTATCACGGTAATCGTGCATATTGTTTTCCAGGTTCTGCTTACTTCCCTCTGCAGCAGTGCATGTAATGCCTGTTAGCCTGCCCCGAATTCCTACTATTTGTTGTGCATCATGATCCAGCACACTCATCTCATTGAGGCACCATAATTTGTTTAGCCATTCTTCAGTCAATGGAAACCCACTTGGTTTCGGTTTTATTTTTCCTACTACAAAAAGTGATGCTATAAATATTCCATTATATATTTCAGCTCTTACTTTAAAAATGCTTTTTCATTTGGGTCAAGAACATCATTATCAATACTCTCATCATTAGGCACAATTACTGAGCACCCCCTTTTGCCTAACCCCTAAAGTTAGGGAACAATGTGCAATGTCTCTATGCACTATTGTGAGTCATGTCTAAAGCAAGAGAAGGCATCCATTCCAGCTTCTTTTGATAGCTTATTTTTTCGAAGGTTGAACCAACTCATTTCTCTAAATCTCTTTAAAATTCTAAGGAGGCAAACCAATTTATTGTTAATTAATTGCCTCTGTAATGATTGTTATTGTAGTGTGGTCATTTTGGGTCAGAGTCACAAGACTGTAGAGAGGTGTTTTGTCTGTGTTGTGTTTCTATTTTGTGCCACATTGAGTTCTCTTGTGTGACCTATTCATGTAGTACATTTATGCTTCCATTGGACTCAAGAGATCATTTTCCCATTTTTAAATAGCCGCGGAGGTTTTGAGCTAATGTAGCTTTGATTTTATGACAAATTCTTGGGTATGTCTTGGATTAACTGGATGCAGCATCTTAGATAAAAACTTCTCTGAATCATTTTGTCTTTGTAAACTTCCTGGTCTCCTCCAAGTCCATGGTGGAATGAATTCACCCTGGAATGGCAAAGACAAGTAATCGGTCTCCATGAGAGCACAGTGAGATATAAGGGAAAGAGTGGTATCCGTGGTATTCTGAGAGACCCAGATTCAAATCCCACCTCTCATGTGGATGACAAGCCATGTCTTGGCTTGCTCATGAATTGGATTTGAGTGAGGCAGAGTTGGTGCAAAGTCATCGGCCTCACTGGGTTGCTCTCTCGTTCTCTAAGCCTCAGTTTTCTCACTTGTAAGATAGAGTGGTTGTGCGGCTCATAAGAGACGACATGGTAAAAAATTGTTTCCAGTTGGCCATTATTATTGTTGATGGTGGGAATGACATGAGTTCATATTCGCTAGCAGTCTCTGAGAACAAAATAATGTTCATTCAGCACGTACTGCTTTTGTATCTGTGAGTGCTGAGACATTTCATTTCCCCTTTAGGATTTCCTCCGTGCCTAACCTCAATTGTTTGATAGCTATGTTATTGTGGAACTACCCATTCTGCTTTTCTGTGGCCTGAGGTAGAGAACCACTGAAGGAGGGAGAGAAAGTCAGCTGACCTTCTCCCTAAAGCAGTGTCATAAGAGACACGCCTGGGTGCCAAATAGAGACTGGGATCCTGCCTTGATCACTGTTAGATCAGGGCTTCTTGACCAGTCAGAAGGATTAGAGGTCAGTTTCTCTCTCTTGACATCTTCACTCATGTCTCCTTCATCATTTGAATGGAATGTTTGTTTGGTCAATCAAACACCATTTTTCTTCCATAATAAGCAAAGAGGGCCATTAGTTTCTGGGTAAACACCTAGTATTTTCCTAGGAAGGCTTCACTTTTAGCTATAATTGTTAGTCTGCTCTGGAGAAAGCATTACTCCATGCTAGGCTGGCTTTCTGCATAGTTTGTGCATGTTAAGGGAGGGAGGTACCAAAGTCTCTTGTCTTTAGGAATAGGATAGAAGACAAGGCCATACGAGACATTTGGGGAGTGGGATATTTATCTAGTGCTCAAGTCTGTGGCTTAAGGGCTGAACTGTCAAAGATGTTCTGAACAGCTGCCATTGACCTGAACTGGCATGGTGCCTGTGGATTTCTTATTGGTGCCACCCTTGATTTATGAAGAAGAGATACTTTGATGTGCAGAGGCCATGGAGTGTTGACTCAGCTGTGGTCCTGGATGACATTTTATGGCTCACTTGGGCAAAGTTTAAGAGATGGGCAATATATTTGCAAGAATGTCCAAGTACAACATGGTCTAGTGAGAAGCAGCATGGAGTACCAGAGAGACAGGTCTGGTGTCAGAGGTTCTTGGTTCAAATGCCAGTTCCGCCACTTACCAGCTATACGTCCTCAGGCAAGCCACTTACCCTCTTTGGACTATGGTTTTCTCATTTTTAAAGGAGGTAACCTTTCTCTTGGACTTCAGTTCAAAGGGTTCATCTGACACAATGGAACAAACCCCAGGCAATTGTTTTGCTGACACAACCTTTATTATACACAGAGACAGAGGAAAATTAGTGGTCTCTATGTGGTCCTGAATAGTCTTGGGTACCTCCCTTTAGTCAGTACTAGATGTAGAAATGCATCCACTGGGGCTGAGGGTCTGCTCTCCACAGACGAAGTCTTCTGTTAGAGTTGTATGAAACACCCTCTTGGAAGTGAGGAGGGCATCTTGCTTCACTAGGGTCACTAGAGAAAGGATTATATAAAAAGAAGGCTCAAACTTAGTCTGGCCCAGGTGATAGTGAAACAACTTGACTGGGGCTTGTCTTCTTCTGATGAGCAAAATACTTTAAAATGATTAAATATTTGTAGGAAAATTCCTGAAGACTTGTAGTCTGTTGATTGGATTCAGGTGTCCAGGCTATTGCGTTAGTTAGGGTGGAGGTGGAGGTGGAGCCTCCATTATTAAATACTTAGTGGTCTGATTAATGAAGACTATTTAATAATGAGCCCAAATCTGCAAAATCCAATTGCTTCATGCTCATTCTGTTCATTTTAACAGGATCCCAAGTCAAGTTCACACAAAGACTAAGATATACAAAGCTCTTTCCTTGAAAGGCACTTTACATACAATGTCTCATTCGATCCTCCCAATAACCCTGTGTAGAGACATGTTGGCAAAGCAGCCAGAGCCAGCCTTGGAGTCAGCAGGAGGAGGACTGGGGTTCAGGTCCTGCCTCTGATGCTGATGGTGTGTGACTGTCACCTCTCAGTGCTTCAGGCAACTCTAACATTATTAGCTCCTGAGAGATTATGATCTGCTTGGGTAGAGGGGAAACTAAACCCAGCGAAAGGCCCACACGGTGCTGAAAAGCTGGAAAGCAGCAGTTGGAAGATCATCTATTTAGGGCTACACAAGCCCTTGGAGAGCCACCACATAGGAGTTCCTAATCTGGGGCCATGAACTTATTTTTAAAAAATAGTTTTCTGTACTTCCATATATACTTGGCTTCTTTGCTGTCCTGTGGATTTTATTTTACATTTATAAACATTCCAAGAAGCAGTCTAGGGAATTCATCAGACTTCCAAAAAGCTAAAAACCCCTTCTCTAGGCCAATACCCTCCTTTAAGGGAGGACCAAACCGAGGCTTGTAGGTCTCTAGGCTTTTCCCCATAGGAGTATGATGAAGGGATCAGAAGCTGGTGCTGAGACATGCCTACCACCCAGACTGTGAACAAACCATACTCTGAGACCTGCCAAGAAGGCACCTTGAGAAACATTCTCTGACAGTCATTTAGGTAAAGTACTTTTTGGACACAGCTTGCCCTTCCCTTTTGAGTTAGTGGAGGTTGAAAATGATTTTCTTTTGCCGGGAAAAAAAGTGTCTTCTTCTGGTTCCAGATGAAGACTCAAGATCCTCCAAACCCAGACCCTCTAAGCTCCATCAGAATTCCAGGAGTGCCCTAGAGAGTGTGGGCAAGATTTGTCTGGATGGGCTTGTGAATACTGGCTGCCTTGGAAAACCACTGGCTCCAGAACTTTGGTTCAGCCCAGCAGAGGCGTCTCCCACTGAGCCCCACAAGGCTTAGCAGCTCCAAAGAGGAGGTCCAACTCTCTCCCATGGTATCCAAATCATAGGATTGCTCTGCAGCCTAACCTTGGAAAGAGGCAGCACAGCTCATCCCACAGCCCTCCCCTGATCCCCGACTCCTTCAGCTTCACTGGGTCCCATTGAGCTGTGAAAGAATTGAAGGAGCTTCTGATCCATTCTCTGTCACTCAGGATGTGCCTGTTCCTTTTATTTACTCATCTCATGGGTGGCCATTCCTCCTTCCTAGAGGTCCCCCCTCCTCATTCCCTCTTTTCTCCATTTATCTCTGCCTTTTAAAATGAGTGCTAATTCCAAGTTCAATTTCACCTGTAGGCATGAGCTTTGATCTCTTAATCAATCCATTAACCAGCATTTAACAAGTGACTGCCTCAAAGGTAGGCACTAATGGGAGTCCTTGCCCTCCAGGAGCTCTCATGGGGGTGGGGGTGGGGTGGGGAGGGAATGGTCCATATAGGAGTAGATACGAACTGTGCGCAAAATCAATTCGGGGTTATTTTGAGAGAGGGAGGGAAGGGCACTAGCAGGCAGTGGGGTCAGGGACAAACACTACAAAAGTCTGTTGAAGAATGACTTTGGTTTGGACCCAGGGACTCTATTGGTGTTGGCCAGAGAGCCAGGGACTTAGAGTCAGGGAGACCTGATCCTTCCTCAGATACTTATTAACCGAATGACCCTGGACAAGTCACTTCTCAGTCGTCTATAAAATGGGGACAATGTGGCACCTACCTCCCAGGACTGTTGTGAAAATCAAGTGAATTAACCTGTTAGCCACTATGCAGACCTCCAAGTGCTCTAGACAGCTTCTGAGATCCTGCCCAGCGCTGGGGTGCTATGATCCTGTGAGCACACTTTGTTCATTGTTAGTTACCTGGACGTCATTAGTTGCCAAAGATCACTAACTGTGAAAAGCACTTTGTACGGATTTGACAGAAAGCCTGGGAATCAGTCCTCTCCTGATAATTGTTGTGGCCATGATAAGGAGTACTAGTTTTGGTCCTATCTGCAAAGAGGTCCTCAGTTTCTTATGTGTTTTGGAGGTAAAGTCATTTGAAAATGTTTTATCACTGCCTTTCATGTTTTCATCACATACATTTCAAGATATATCACACACACACACACACACACACACACACACACACACACACACGCATACACACCCCAAATGGCCCCTCCCCTGTAACAAAGAAAACATTCCACAAAACCAACTCTCACAGTCTCAGGGCTGAGGGTCCATAATGTTGCTCACACTCATTGGGCTTCCTGGATCTAGTGCCTGGATGAAGTGTGGAAGCGTCATCTTTTCTTCCCGGCCAACACTGGTCAATGTAATCACTCAGCGATCAGTTTCCTGTCGTGGGTTTTCTCTTCGATTCTTCGGTCCTCATGTAGATCGCTCTCTTGGTTCTGCTTACTTCACTCTGTAACAGATCCTGCAAGTCTTCCCAAGCATGCCTGAATTCTTCATATTCCTCACTTCCTTCATGTTCTGTTCCACTCAGATACCACAGTTGGTTTAGCCATTTCCCACTCGTTAGGCCCCCATTTTGTTTCTAATTCTCTTTACTCCTCTCCCCCCCCCTTCCTTCTAGAGCTTTTTGTATAGAGAGTGCCTGGTGAATTCATTCTAAAGACATTTTAAGGCACTGTTGCTATTACAGCAAATAAAAAATGTATTAGCATGCTAACTAGATGAACAGCTGAATAATTTGTGGACTCCTTCAACGTTCACTTGTGTTATGTGACCAGCATGCTGAAAAATATGGCAGAAGTTGGCCAAAGTCATACGGTGTTTTAAGAATATAACAAGAATGATAGGACCCAGGAGTGGATCTGGGCCTGTGATTTCATCAGCTTGGTGACTTCCTGGTGAGGAACGTCCTCTATCAGCAGCTTTGTTGTCTTCACTACAACTTAGAAGCTTAGAGACCAGTACTTGGTCTAGAGTTTCCTGCCCCTTGATCAGGGATGGGCAAACTATGACTCGAGGGCTAAATCTTTTCTGCAGACTATTTTTGTACAGACCAGGAGCCAGGAATGGTTTCTACATTTTAAAATAAAATACAAAACCAGGAGGTAGGCGGCACTGGGTGGTCATACAAGAAGGTGGCAAAGGCAGGACCCAACTTTCTATGGACTATACCCTGCTTCCTCTAACAAGAACAATGAGTGTGCTGGTTAATCGAGGTCCCATACATCTTGTTACATCTGGGTTCTTGAAATAGCAGATCAGAGAATCTCAGAGTTGGAAGCAATTTCAGAGACCCCCTGGTCCAACCACATCTGAATGGGAATCTCCTCTTCACATGCTAAGGGCAATGGGGTGGAGCTTCAGGACAAGTGCCATGTCAAAGGCTTGAGCCTTCTCAGAAAGGCCTTCCTGTCACACACTCCGCCCTCCCTGAACACAAGCACCCTCCTCACATGGGGATGGTGTACTGAGCGATGCCACAGGGTATCCAGCAGCCAAGAAAGGGACTGAGGCAAATCCAAACTACTGATTCTCTGTGGGTCCCACAGAGGGACAGAGGCCCAGATGTACTCATAGCAGACAAACCTCTCTGGAGAAAAGACAATGCCACAGTGCCTTACATCCCTCCCCTGGAGCCTCACCTTGGTCTCACTCTTATTCTATGAGTAACTTAGACCAGCCAAAACATCAAAGTGGACTCCTAATTGAGTCTGCCCCTGGTAACAATCATCTCGTCTCTTTAAGTATTCCCTGTGATGCTAAACATCTCCATGTACAAAAGGCTCTTGGACCACTCTCCCAAACTCCCAATTTGCCCACTAGGTTGGGTTCCCAGAAGGGAGCTGACTACCTCTCTCCTCCGCTTTCCAGGGGTAACCCTGTGGAATTCAGTGTGGCTTTGTAGTAATATTACTTATGATCCCCTATCCATGTTCTCCCTCACTGATTATACACTGATATCAAACTGCCAGTCAGGCTAAATTAACTTTTAGAAATGGGTAATTACTAAGATGGCATGGTAAAAAAAAACAGTGGGTCTGAAACCTGCTGTGATGGGGGCACTCTCTTTCATAAGTACATAAAGATCCAAGGGAAAACGAGACCAAGCCTAGAGATTCAAGAGTCACCATTCTTTCTGGGGCACTCATGGCCACATGGCCCAATCTTCTTGGCGTCTGTGACCATCGGCAAGAAGATGCTTGGCTGCTTTCCCCTTGCCACAGGTTCTAGTCCCAATGTTGTAGTTTCATTTTGTCATTTGGGGGCAGGGATGGCAAGGGGACCAAATGGGAATCTAGTTAAATATGGAGGGATCTGGGAGGCAACACAGAATCACAGAATGTCCCAGTTGGGAAGGACCTCAGAGGCCATCGGGTTCAGCCCAGCCCTCTATAACAAAGTGGCATCCAGTGACCCTGGAAATGGAGTGAACTGGAACCTGTGGCCTTCCTTGGAAACCCACATCACTTTTGCAGGTATCTGATTGTCAGGCGCTACAGTGCCAGTGGGCAGGTAGGTGACCCAACGGATAGTGCATTGGGTATGGAGTCAGGGAGACTCATCTTCCTGAGTTCAAAATCAGCCTCAGATACTTACTAGCTGTGTGACACTGAACAAGTCATTCAACCCTGTTTGCCTCAGTTTCCTCACCTGTAAAATAAATGGGAGAAGGAAAGATAAATGCCTACTATGTGCCAAGCACTATGTGTGTCCACACCCCACCCCCGGTCTTTTCTCCAGAATTAAACACTTTCAGTTCCTTCAGTTGATCCACCCATGACATTCTCGAGGCTGCAGCTCTAGGCAGACAAGCATCAGGTCTAGGGAGATGAGACAGGGCTGAGAGACACAGGCACATCCTGTCGATTTGGACCAGCAGGAGGGTAACATCCATAAGGTGGGGGTGGGGGTCAGAGTGGAGAGCAGCTGTGCTCCTTTCAAGCTGGGTCTGCCAGTTCTGCTCCTGGGGCAGATGTTCTTAGCTCTTTGTTTATCCCCGCTGGTTGTGGAGAATGCTGGCTGATAGGAGTTAGTCACAGGCAGAAAGGGCCAAAGGTTTGAAGGTGAATCTTACCTCTTACTGAGTGAGGCTGGGCCACATATGTTAGGATTGCCCCCTGATCTGCCATGTCAGATAAGCTGATGGACTATGGGAACCCAGTTGGGGAGCCAGCCTCTGGATCCTGAGCACGCTTAGGGAAGGCAGCAGATGAAAGTTTTGCTCAGAATCAGGGATGAGGTGGGGCAGGTCACTGGCATACAGCTTAACTGAGGACTGTCAGGTGGACACAGATTGTAGCAGCTGCCGAGGTCAGGTATCGTGCAGTCTGGAAGGTAGGGGGCACAGCAAACAAGGCAGTAGATTCATAGTAATAGATGGGCTTGTAAAACTGAAAGTTTCTAGCCTGGAATTATCTAGGGCTAGAAGACATGGGTTCAAATCCTGCTTAGGATAGCTGACCCTGGTCAAATTAAACCATAGGCTCTCTGAGCCTCAGTTTCTGAGTCTGTAAGATGGGGATAATAATGGCATCTACCTCATAGACTTGTTTGGAGAATCCAATGAGATAACCTATGTGTAATGCTTTGCAAACCCTGTAGGCCAGTTCTGGAGAAAGTACAGGGCAGAAGGCAGAAGGGCGAGTCAGGTGTACCAGGTAGGAAAAGGGTTCTGGGTTAGGGCTGAGACAATGCCTTTGAGAAAGAAAGATTAGGCTAGAAAAAACAGAAGGTTCTCCTCCCACCCCACTCCATCCCACTCACCCTAGACAGCAAAACTAACATTTACGTAAAACATGAAGTTAACAGAGCCCTTTATGTCCTTGCCTGGTTCTTTCCTTGCAGGTGAGGTGGGTATTACATGGCTGATTAGCAAAGCTTGCAGGTGAGGAAATTGAGGAACAGAGAAATTGACTTGTTGGAGGCCATGGCATTCTAAGAGGAACAACATTTCCACAATTGATGGGCAGGGCAAATAGCAAACGGATGAAAAGCAGCCTGAGGAATATTACCTGCAATGCCTCATGCATAGAAGTGGCGTGCAGGTCATTGTTCATAAGACAGGGCACTGAAAAAGGAGTGGGGTGTGTTATCAAGGCCACAGAGGAGAGCAGATGGCCATCCCAAGGTTTGAACTGGTATCCAGTCAACTGATCAATCAGCAGGAATCTATTAAGTACCTACTAAGTACTTAGCTCTGGCCAGCCATTAGAAGTGCCAAGACATGACACAGTTCCTGCCTTCAAGGCTGTTCCATTCTGAAACATGAAAAGACCTAGAGGCAATGGGTGGTGGGTGGGGAGATTCTTTATGGAGGAGAAAGTTAATCAACAAACACACAATAAGCCTCTACTACATTCCTGGAATGTAGGTGTTAGGTGTTAGGGCTACAAAAACCAGAAATGAAACATTCTCTGCTCTCAAGGAGCTTATTGGGGAAGGAAGTAGGGGAAGATGTGGACACATGAAAGGAAATGCCAAATATATTTTTTAAAAAAGATGTAAATAGTTTCTAGTGGGGTGGATACTAATGCACGGGTGGGGGGTGGGGAGGGGGAGCAGGACAAGCTTCCTGTAGGAAGGAGCACTTGAGTTAAGCTAAGGATGCTAGGAGATGGAGGTAAGAAGAGATGGAATTTCAGGCACGGGTCTCTGATTATTCAAAGGCTCAGAGATGAGACACTTAATGTCTGGAGTGAGCTACAGCATGTAGGCCAGTGTGGCTGGAACACAACAATCTGTGAAAGGACAGAGGACAGAATCATGCTGGGAGAGAAGCTTTGGTTGGAGTCTGATCACTATTAGGTGATGGGGTGCCAACATTTATATTTCATTTTCATATTTCATATTTATATAGATATTTCAGAGTGATTTTCTAGAGGGACTGGAGCAGGGGTGGGGAACTTGCAGCCTTAAGGTTACATGTGGCCTTCTAGGTCTTTGGGTGTGGCCTTTTGACTGAGTACGAGTTTTACAGCACAAATCCTTTTATTAAGGGGATTTATTCTGCTAAGTTTGTATAAGGGCCAAACTTGACGACCTAGAGGGCCATGTGTAGCCTTGAAGCTGCAATTCCCCACCCTTGGGCTGAAGTATGAGCAAACAAATCAAGGGAGAAAAGGACAAATGTCAACATTCAAAGCTCTAACAGTATAGCCTAGAGCTGAAGGCAAGCTTAGAATATATTTTAGGGAGAGGAAGAAGATACCAAAAAAAAAAAAAAAAGGAATTGGAAAGAAATGAATCAGAAGAGGAAGTGACCATAATGATTTGAACAAACATTACCATAAGAGAACAGGATGTTACTGTTTAAGCAATTTCTGGCGACCAATGAGCTGTACCTTAATTAGGCTTGGCTCCCAAGACAGAGTGTGTGGTCTCGCTGGTGGGAATCTTTCTCTGTCAAGAGAAGGACAACCTCAGGGGATAAGTGGAGGATCCAGCGTTGTCAAGGCAGAGCAATGTTCTACTGGAAGTTTTAGGGGATCAGTGTTAAGAAGGCTGATGAGAAGAACCTAACTGATGGTGAGTTTTAAGGTCAACTGACCTATGGTAGGAAGCCTAGTGGATAGAGAATCCTCCACTGAAGAGGTGAGATTGTTAAAATTAAAAAGGACAAGGAATTAAGAAAGGACTAAAAACCTAAAGAGGTGAGGCAAAATAATTATGTCCTAAGGACAATCAGAAGAAGACCATCTCGTGAAATGGAGATGGATATATCTAACCACTGATGCTTAGTACTGGTGTGACCTTGGGAAAGTTGACAGACCTCTTTGGGCCGCAGATTCCTTATCTATATGATGAAGCAGTTGGACTAGCTGGCTTCAGAGGTCCCTTCCTGGGGTCTAAATCTAGATCTACATGTATGTATGTCTTTGGGCTAGTGTCTTCACTTCTCTGGGAATGTTTCTTTATCTGTAAAATGAGGGGGTTGGACTAGCTGACCTTTGGGGTTCCTTTGGGCATATAATATCACTGGAGCATGCCAGTGTTAAAAAAAATGGATTTTAAAAAAATCAGGAAGCATCTGGAGATCATGAGATTTAAGGATCCCATCTCAAGACAGAGGAGAATTAGAGGAAAGCAAAGCCAAGTACACCGCTTTTCATCAACACTGCTTACTAAATCTCTTAAATCATCTTAGGGCAGGCTAGAGAGCCTCTGCCCTCCAGGAGAGGGTAGAGTCACTGAAGAGTGGCAAACCTTGGTATCTTCACATTTGAGCCAAAAGACTTAGAGTCAATTTAGCAAGAGTACGGTGGGAGAAGGGCAGTTGGGCTATGACTCCAGAAAAAGAGGCTTTGGGGTTTTATTTAAAGGAGCAGAGGAAGAGCAACAACAAAAAGATCTAAGATCACATGGTTACTGGCATCTAGGCTAGCAATACTGGCATAGGCTCATACTGTTACAACATCCAGATCATCAGGAATCATAGAATTAAAGGTGGAAGAAACCTTAGAGGTTATCTAGCCCTCAAACCCCATTTTACAGATGAGGAAATGAAGGCTTACTGAGGTGAAGTAACTTTCTCAATGTCACAAATAACCTGGGATTCAAACTCAGGTCCCATCAATCCAAAACTAAAGATATTTCCACCATACTATAATGCTTCACTATTGAAAAGATTGTCAATGGAGACCAGCCAAGATGTCAGAGTAGCAGAGATACAGTCAACATCTTCCCCACAACTGCTCCACAAAGATTTAGATGATGTGCTAGGTCAAGTCCTGATTGGGAAATCCTGGGGAAAAAAATCACTAGCTGAGGTCAGCACTGAGAGATAGATGGAGAGGTCTGTGGACACAAAGGTCAAGATCTTGCCAAAAGACTTTGAGCACAGGGACTTGCTCCCAGCAGTATACCAGGGCAAGAAGACATCTCAGATCTGGCAAGAAGGGACTGACATTAGGTACGGAGCAGGAACAGGTCCCAAAGGGCAGTTTTGACACTCATTACTCAAGGCTGAGTCACAGATGCAGTGCTGCAGGGCCCTGCACTTAAGGGTTATCTATAGGATAAGGAGCAGGCTCTAAGCTCTATGCTGAGTATTGTGGTGACAGGGATGCTCAAGATACAAACCCAGAGGAAAACAACTTTAAAACACCTATTAGGAAAGCCTCAAAAGAAAAACACAGATTGGGTACAGGATCAGCTAGAAGATCAGGAAGAGATGAAGCAAGATTAAAAAAGGGAGAAAGCTAAAATAATTTTATAAACTAAATTAGAAAACTAAGCCAAAAAAATGGAAAAGAAATGAGAGCTATGGAAAAAAGAATTGGAAGGAGAATTGATAGTTTCATATATGAGCTAAAAAGCCTTATCCAAGCAACAGACTTCTTTAAAATTCAAATGGGTCAAATAGAAGTTAATTACTCAAGTAGGCAACAAAAAATAATAACACAAAGTCAAGTGACTTTAAAAACAAAAGAAGGGGTGGAGCCAAGACGGCAGCTGGAAAGCAGGGACTAGCATGAGCTCCCTGCCAAGTCCCTCCAAAAACCTATAAAAAATGGCTCTGAACCAATTCTAGAACTGCAGAACCCACAAAGTAGCAGAGGGAAGCAGGGCTGGTGAGGTTGCTGGGTGAGGTCTTTCGCCCATGGAGCTGGGAGCAGAGCAGAGCCCAGCAGAGGCCACACGGACCAACCAGACCAGGAGCCAGGGAGAGCGGGTCCTAGCACCCTGAATCAGTGAGCTGTGGCAGATGCCAGACTTCTCAACCCACAAACACCAAAGACAACAGAGAAGAAGTGCAGAACCCACAAAATAATGGAGGGAAGCAGGGCTCTAGCCCAGGACAGCCTGGATGGTTTCTGGGTAAGGTCTATCCCTCACAGAGCTGGGAGTGGAGCAGAACGGAGCAGAGCCCAGCGTGGGCGGTCTGGACCAACCAGACCAGGAGCCAGGCGGAGCTTGCCCTAGTGCCCTGAATCAGTGAGCTGCAGCAGTTACCAGACTTCTCAACCCACAAACACCAAAGACAATAGAGAAGGTTAGTGGGAAAAGCTGCTGGGGACAGAGTGAAAGAAGGGCCTCTGCCCCCCAGGGGCAGGGGAGGTGGGGCAGCTACAGAACTACAGCTGCAGTTGCTTCCAGCCCCAGGTCCACCTGGTGGGAGGAATTAAGTGGCGGATCAGAGCCTGCTGAAGATCTAAGTCCAGTCCGGGTTGGGGGTTCATGGAGAAGGAGGAGTAATAGTGTGGCAGAGCTGGCTGTAATAGCTCTGAAATCAGCAGCGCATCCCCCCAAGCTTGGAATATAGTACTCTTTATTCTACAAGCAGTCATACCCTGCTGAAAAACTCAAGGGTCAGGTAAGTTGGCTGGGAACATAGCCAGGCAGTGAAAATGCACCCAGATTCAGTCTCAGACTTTGGAATCTTTCTTTGGTGACAAAGAAGACCAAAACATACAGCCAGAAGTCAACAAAGTCAAAGAGCCTACCACAAAAGCCTCCAAGAAAAACATGAACTGGTCTGCGGCCGTGGAAGAGCTCAAAAAGGATTTGGAAAAGCAAGTTAGAGAAGTAGAGGAAAAATTGGGAAGAGAAATGAGAAGGATGTGAGAAAACCATGAAAAACAAGTCAATGACTTGCTAAAGGAGACACAAAAAATACTGAAAAATACACTGAAGAAAACAACACCTTAGAAAATAGACTAACTCAAATGGCAAAAGAGCTCCAAAAAGCCAATGAGGAGAAGAATGCCTTGAAAGGCAGAATTAGCCAAATGGAAAAGGAGGTCCAAAAGACCACTGAAGAAAATACTACCTTAAAAATTAGATTGGAGCAAGTGGAAGCTAGTGACTTTATGAGAAATCAAGATATTATAAAACAGAACCAAAGGAATGAAAAAATGGAAAACAATGTGAAATATCTCATTGGAAAAACCACTGCCCTGGAAAATAGATCCAGGAGAGATAATTGAAAAATTATTTGACTACCTGAAAGCCATGATCAAAAAAAGAGCCTAGATATCATCTTTCAAGAAATTATCAAGGAGAACTGCCCTGATATTCTAGAGCCACAGGGCAAAATAGAAATTGAAAGAATACACTGATTGCCTCCTCAAATAGATCCCAAAAAGAAATCTCCTAGGAATATTGTCACCAAATTCCAGAGCTCCCAGATCAAGGAGGAAATACTGCAAGCAGCCAGAAAGAAACAATTTGAGTATTGTGGAAACCCAATCAGAATAACCCAAGATCTAGCAGCTTCTACATTAAGAGATCGAAGGGCTTGGAATACGATATTCCGGAGATCAATGGAGCTAGGATTAAAACCAAGAATCACCTACCCAGCAAAACTGAGTATCATGCTCCAAGGCAAATTATGGATTTTCAATAAAATAGAGGACTTTCAAGTTTTTTCAGTGAAAAGACCAGAGCTGAATAGAAAATTTGACTTTCAAACACAAGAATCAAGAGAAGCATGAAAAGGTAATCAAGAAAAAGAACAAGAAAAAGAAATTGCAAGGGACTACATGGAAAGATGATGGGTATGATTAATGAGACTTCAGTATTAGGGTAGCTGAAGGGAATATGCATGTGTGTGTATATGTATATATATATCTGTGTGTATGTATGTATATATGTATGTGATATATATATATATATATATATATATATATATATATATATATATAGAGAGAGAGAGAGAGAGAGAGAGAGAGAGAGAGAGAGAGAGAGAGAGAAAGAGAGAGAGAGAGATAGAGTGGGCACAGGGTGAGTTGAAGGTGAAGGGATGATATCTAAAAGAAATCAAATTAAGGGATGAGAGAGGAATATATTGAGATAAGGAGAAAGGGAGAGATAGAATGGGGTAAATTATCTTGCATAAAAGTGGCAAGAAAAAGCAGTTCTGTAGGAAGGGAAGAGGGGGCAGGTGAGGGGGAATGAGTGAATCTTGCTCTCATCAGATTTGACCTGAGGAGGGAATACCATACATACTCAATTGGGTATCTTACCCCACAGGAAAGAAGGAGGAAGAAGATAAAAAAGGGGGATGATAGAAGGGAGGGCAGATGGGGGAGGAGGTAATCAAAAACAAACACTTTCGAAAAAGGACAGGGTCAAGGGAGAAAATTCAATAAAGGGGGATAGGTTAGGAAGGAGCAAAATATAGTCAGTCTTTCACAATATGAGTATTGTGGAAGGGTTATACATAATGATACGCATGTGGCCTATGTTGAATTGTTTGACTTCTTAGGGAGGGTGGGTGGGAAGGGAAGAGGGGAGAGAATTTGGAACTCAACGTTTTAAAAACAGATGTTCAAAAACAAAAAAAAAGTTTTTGCATGCAACTAGAAAATAAGATACACAGGCACCGGGGTGTAGAAATTTATCTTGCCCTACAAGAAAGGAAGGGAAAAGGGGATGGGAGGGGAGTGTGGTGACAGAAGGGAGGGCTGACTGGGGAACAGGGCAAGCAGAATATATGCCATCTTGGAGTGGGGGGGGGAGGGTAGAAATGGAGAGAAAATTTGTAATCCCAAACTCTTGTGAAAATCGATGCTGAAAACGAAATATATTAAATAAAATTTTTTTTAAAAAAGTAAAATAAATAAATAAATAAATGGATAAATAAAAATAGAAGAAAATGTAAGATGCCTCATATCAAAAACAACCTCCCTGGTAAAAGATCAAGGAGAGATAATTTAAGAATCATTGGGCTACCTAAATGCAAGGACACCCCCACTTAAAAAAAGGGGGAGAGAGAGAGAGAGAGAGAGAGGAGAGAGAGAGAGAGAGAGAGAGAGAGAGAGAGAGATTATATTTCAAGATATCATAAAAGAAAACTGACTGAACCTCTTAGAATTAGAAAGAAAAGTGAAAAATAGGGGAAAGAATCCTAGCCAAAATTAGAAGGAAAGCAGAAAATTGGAAAAAAATTATAGCAAGTTTCTCTGATAAAGGCCTCAAATACATAGAGAACTGAGTCAAGTTTATAAGAATACAAGTCATTACCCAATTGATAAATGGTCAAAAGATAAGAACAGGCAGTTTTCAGACGAAGAAATCAAAGCTATCAATAGTCGTATGAAAAAATTCTCTAAATCATTTTTGATTAGAGAAATGCAAATTAAAACAATTCTGAGGTACCACATCACACCTGTCAGATTAGTTAATATGACAGAAAAGGAAAATGATAGATATTGCTGGGAATGTGGAAAAATAGGGACACCAATGCAGTGTTGACGGATTAGTAAACTGATTCAACTATTTTGGAGAGCAATTTGGAACTATGTCCAAATGACTATAAAACTGTGCATACCCTTTGATCCAGCAATATCACTGCTATGCACCAAAAGATGTACAAAAGGAAGGGGAAAGGACCTATTCGTGCAAAAATATTTATAGGAGTTCTTTTTGTGGTGTCTAATAATTGGAAACCAAAGTGATGACCATCAACTGAGGAATGGCTAAACTAGCTGTGGTATATGGTTGTAATGGAATATTATTGTGCTATAAGAAATGACAAGCAGGATGATTTGAGAAAAACCTGGAAAGACCAACATGAATTGATGCATAGTGAAGTGAACAGAACCAGGAGAACACTGTGCACAGTAACAGCAACATTGTTTAATGAAAAACTGTAAATGGTATAGCTGTTCTCAGCTATACAATGATCCAAAACAATCTCCAAGGATGAATGAGGAAGCATACTATCCACCTCCAGAGAAAGAATCGATATTGATTGAATACAGACTGAAGCACACACTTTTTCACTCTTTCATCTTCTTTTATTCATCTTCTTGTATAAAATGACTAGTATGGAAATGTTTTAAATGATTGCACATGTATAACCTATATCTGATCACTTACAGTTTCAGGGAGGTAGAGAGGGATATATTTTGGAACTCAGAACTTTAAATAAAAATGTTAGAAAATTTTAAAAATGTTAAAACTATTCCATATAAGTAATAATTATAAACTTGAAAATTTAAGCAACTCTGACATTTATTCTCATACCCCTTAGATTGACAAAGGTTCCAAAAAGGGAAAATGGCAAATATTGGAGGAGCTACAGGAAAACAGGCACATTAATGTCATGTTAGTAGAGCTCTACATAGATCAAACCATCCTAGAAAGCAATTTAGGATTATACCCCCAAATCTACTAAAATGCGCATACTCTTTCACACAGATACACTATTAGGCCTATACCCAAAGAGATTAAAAAAATAGGAGCAGGACCCATATGTAAAGAATATTAATAGCAGCTCTTTATATAGCAGCAAAGAATTAGAAACCCAGCAGGAAGTCATCAGCTAAGAAAAGGATGAAAAAAATTGTGTTATGTGAAACTAATGGAATATTGCTGCACCTTAGGAAATTTAAAAAAAAAAAAGGTATGGGTTCAGAATGACCTGGGAAGAATTGTATGAACTGATGCAATGTGAAGTGAGCAGAACCAGAGAACAAGTCAGGTCAGTAAAATAATTAAATACCTGAAATTCTATAATAAATCATACATCTTTTTACATCTTAAAAAAACCAACATGTAACATGTAATAATCATTTTACTACAATCATTTACTTTAGTGATTTTCCCTTGTGTTTGCAAGACTTTGGCTTGTACACTTTTAATCCTTCATCATGAATCCACATAGCACATTGTATCTTAAGCACACCTTGGAGGAACTGTCCAGTTTTCTAAATGTAGCTTTGATTCTAGTCTACAGATTTTTCCATAGGGTTTAAATCAGGCAAGTGTCCAGGCCTGGGATGGTTATTTATCTCCATCTCTTGGGTAAAGTTCTTAATCTTTCCTGGTGGGTTGGCATGGTGCACATCAGGTTTTAGTATTCCAACTCTATTTGGGAATTTCTGTCATTTTCCAACACTCCCCCTGCCCGGTATCCCAACTCCCCCAGGGGAAACAAAACTTCCAGACCGACTAGAAGTAAGACAACAACAGTGACAGAGTTTTGGGGGTGGTTATTTTATAGTCTGATGAAGAGCCAGATTATGCAGGCTTGCTTAGACTTCTGAGAGTGATTCTGACAGAGCTTTGAATGAGACTACATTTCATCAGTAAAATCCCCTCCCCCCCTTCAAATCACCATTCCTCCAGTCTTTGTATTTTCTTGCCCATGACAAGCATTTTTTTCTTCATAGACATGGTTAGCCGCCATTTTGATTTTTTCCCGGTCTTCTTGCTTTTTTCCTGTAAAAGGCCTGGGTTCTGCATGATGTTGGACACAGACAGAAGGACTTCCAGAGCTGGTGCTATGAGTTAACCCTTGTCACAAATATTTCTTAAATGTGGGTCTCACTAAGTTTCAGCTTACTCCTCCCACGGAAGCTGTATTTGTGAGGAGGGAACAGATTGTCAGGACAACGTTTTGTATTGTCTACCTGAAAGTTTGGTTAAAGGAAGCAAACCAGCTAGGTAATATGTAAATTCATATTGTTTATTCCCTTAAAGCTAGCAGCATACATACATGTATGGAGCCAGATGAAATCTGACTGTCTGAACAAAAGAATGAGAAGGCTTAAATACATTTTTAGAACAGTCCCAACTCAGCATGTCTGTGTTACTCAAATTTATGAACCCCATGTATGTTTAACCATGATACAAAAAAAGGACTTTTCTAAATTGAATAGGTTGTAAATACAATAAAATAAGAGAGTGGACAAAGTGTCAATTGAAATTACAACCCAAGATCTCTATGTTTAATTTACCATTAACATGACATAACATGGTACATGTCCATAAAATATTAAGATAAGAAAAAGTCACATTATTCAAGATAGTGTCTCAGATTAAGGATCTCATCCTTAATGGACATAGACAAAGAATGTTCTTAAGTCAGTCCCATCTACGCTTGGTGACATAGGAAAAGGTATTCTCTGAGTAAACTCAGAGAACAAAGAGGCTGTTAGGTCCAGGCTCTTCTTCTGGTTGATTAGTTCAGGCTCGGGCCCTTATTGAAGTTACTAAATTGATATTCAATGATTATCAGTATTTACTGTCTTTACCACGTTATCTGAGAGTAGTAGTCACTGACTTATGGGGACCCAAGCTACCAATTTGAGCAGAAGTTGGGGACAGCTGCTATTTCTCCTCCTCCTTCATTTGTTTGTTTATTTATTTTTATTAGCTTTTTTTTCAAGGAGCAGGGACAATTTATTTTTGTCCTGTGTGATTTTCATTTTTGATTTCTTGAAATACAACTCTGGAAAGACAGACTTTAAAAATCCATTGAGTTTTAAATGGAGCTACTTGACTCCACCTTAAAAGCCAAATCACTCTGGCTTTCATTAAATAGCCAGTAATACCCCCAGCCCATGTGATAGTAAATTGAGCCATCTTTTGTCTCAAGTCTTACCCAGCCCTCAGTCAATGGATGAATGTGGCCTCAAACAAAATCAGACCTGGAAAAGACCTTAATTTAGAAAGGCCAATGTCCCCACTGCATGCATGGCTACTCACCTTGATTTTTGTCTTACCACTGGACTTTGATGACTCTGGAGGAGGGAATGAGGCTGACAGCTTTGCAGCTCTATCCCACTCATATCTAATGAGCAAGTCAAGACATCACCTTCATGATGTCGCTGGTCCTCTTTGGGAACAAAGGACAAACAACAGCAGGAGCAGCAGAAACATCAACAACAAGCCGGTACCTCACTGTTGAAGAATCGATACCAGCCCCAGTCCATCTCCAGGCATCCTGATCTATATCTTACCACTGGACCCAGATGGCTCTGAAAGAGAGGTTGGCATCTTCGAACAGCCCTACCCTACTTAAATTTAATTTACTACAAGTTGTGACATCACCTTTCTGGTGTCACCATGCTCTTCAAGAATGAAGGACAAGCAACAACAAACCCCAACTCCCTCAGCTGCCAGGTCCCTTTCAAGGCCTTGTTTTCTGATAATTAATTAAGATATTTTTAGTAATAATTTGTCATTCTTTGTCATTCTCTTCTCTTTTTGATTACAAATTCTTTTACATTTTGGTGCGAACAATCCAATTACATCATGGGTCATTTCCAGAGAACCAACTTAGCTAATCTCAGGAAAGCTCTAAATGAACAAAATCACTGAACTTGCAAATTATAAGGGATCTCATTGGCTGTCTGATCCAAACTACACCTGAAATAACCCCTCATTTTCACATATCTGGCAAGTGGTTTACTCTCTCTTTACTTCTTGGAACTACAAAATCTTCAAATGGAAAGAGACTGATGGGAAACTGCTCCAGACTTCTTTCTAAAGTTGCCTTTTGTTAATCCCAGAGAAGCAATTGTCCAGTCTTTGCTTAAAGACCTCCAATGAGAGGGAATTCACCACCTCTAGAGGAAGCTCTGTCCACTTTTGGAAAGAAGGTTGGCCACCAGTCTTCAGAATTGGAGGGGGAGCGTCATAACAGTTCAAGATGATCCTCTAGGAAGGCTTAGAAAGACTAGAGGTGGCATCAGTGGAGAGACAGTGTGATAAAGTAATTGATCTTCTCATATTTTATTGAGGGTTGTCCAAACAAGAGGTGCTTAGATGGAATGAGCAAATCATAGCATGTTGTCAATTCACTAAAAAATTAAAGGAGATTATCAAAGAGACGCATAACTGAAAACAAAAGATCAGCAAGCAAGAGTGAGGGATAACCAACGAATGATCCATACTCTCTGGTGGCAGCCACACAATGTCAAGAGAATGCACACAGGGTGGATCCCCTTTGACAACCTTCTGGGAAGACATAGACAAGATACCCAGGATGGGCAGACATCTGTATTGTATAGAATGAGGTGAAAGTCACCATACCATTGGACAACAAAATAACTGAGTCCAGTTCCTACATTTAGTTATAAGAAATTTCTCTTGTTTGAATTTAGGTTTCAATTTTCGTGGCATTTGTCAGTGTGTGACTGCAAAGAGAGTTTAATTAAGTCACTCCTATTTGCTCTTTTTCTAAAAGAGTCGCGAAAGGTTACAGGATGAAGGAAGAATGGTTTGGGGTGGTGGAAAGAGAATTGAATTTGGAAGCCAGCATACTTGAATGCCAATAAATGCTCTTTTACTAACTACCTACATGACCTTGGACAAATCATTCAACCTCTTTCAGTTTACTCATCTATAATTTTTTTTGGGGGGGGTAGTTTGGAACAGTGACCTCTGAGGTCTCTTTCTAGCTCTAAATCTATGATCCTGTGAATGGGTACCAGAGACAGACCCCCTCATAACTGAAGTGGTTCCCCTAATTCCCCAACTCTGCAAAGCAGCCATAAGAGGAGAAGGTCATTAAAAGAATTACAAGATATATGGCAGCCTAAGACTTGGTATGAAAAAGAGAATTCACCCCAACATGGTTTAAACAGAGCTTGGGGGATGCTACCCTCTTCCTAACCTAGACTTGACTAAGATGAGCCAGTAAAGAGGCTTCAGAAGGAATTGCTTGTTGTCACAGAGATAGCTAAGCACTTCAACTTGAACCCAGGTCTTCTGATTATAAGGGCAATGCTCTGGGTATCACATCATGATGCCAGGATTAATGACCTACTTTTAAAAAAAATAGGTTTAGAGATTTGGAACCTGAGGACAGTGGAGATCACTCAGTGAAAGATATTGCTTTTAAAAAGTAGCATCAAGCTAGAGGCAGTGTGGTGCAGTGGATTGTGTTCTAGGCTTGGAGTCAAGAAGATCTGGGTTTGACTCTCTCCTCAGATACTTCCAACCCATGTGATCCTGAGCCAATCACTTAAGCCTCAGCTCTCTCATCTGTAAAATGAGAGGGGTGATCTCAATAACCTTTAAGGTCCTCTGTAGTTCTAAAAAGGCACCGTGTAACTAAGCTAAATCTCATCTTGCCTTCATGGCTTCCCTGTCCCTCCCTTTGACCCCCCCTCCAACAGAACACTTTAAAGGATTTCCCGAGCAGCTGGTGATTGTTCTTTTGTGCCTGCCTAAGCAGTAATAGATCATTCAAAGCTGTAGAGTATCACAGTACGTCCATTTGGGATTTTAAGAAGTTATTATGGGTTGCTAAAGGGCAATGTTGTCATCGGATCTGGGAAGCAGTCCATAATTCGGGTCCAACCTAATTTTCCAGACCAGTTTCTCATTCCTCCCCTTTACATACTGCATTCTAGCCACACTGGCCCACCTGTTTTCCCTATTCACCACATTCTATCTCTTGTTTCCATGTTTTTTTTGCCCAGACTGTTCTTCATGCCTGGAGTGCTTTCTGCCCTCACTTCTGCCTCTTCCAATCCCTAGCTCCCTTCAAAGCCCAGCTCGGGAGCCACCTCCTCCATAAGGCTTATCCTGATCCCTCCCCCTCGTTGTGAGAGCCCTCTTCTTTACTGTTATTCTTTACATACATTGTATTTCCTTAGGTGGCCATGCTTTATCCTGTCAGTAGAATGTGAGCTGGGACAGTTTGTTTGGGGACTTTGTGGCCCTAGAACTAGCACAGGACCTAGCACATTGCAGCTACTTAATAAAAAAATTTGTTGCATAGAATTGGACAAATATTAGTCTATCGCCTACTATGTGCAAGTTTTCGATCCTCTAATTCAAATAAAGTGGGCCAGACACCAACCAACTTGATAGAACAACCAATCACTAAGCATTCATTAAGCTTATTAAACCACAGTGTGGGATACTGAGGATACCAAACCCCAAATCAATCTGTCCCTGCCCTCAAGGAGCTTGTCTATCTAATCCTCTTCTCCCTGAACCCCTTTGGCAATTTGAGGAGACAGAGGGGAAGTTGAGTATTGATGATGTGTTCCTCGCTATTCAATACCCAGGATTCTGTCCAGCCCTTCCAATCCTCATGATCCCATGCTGACTCTAGTGACTTGTGTAATATCAAGATTCCAGTTTCTTCATTTCCCAGTTCTTGTCTCATTGAATCATTAACTAAACCAACTCATTAAGGTGCATGAATGAGCCAATTAACCCACAAAGTGCTGTGCCAATGCTCAAAGAAATAATTTAGAGATGCTGGGAAATGAAGACTGTGTCAGCATGTATGGGAGAAGCCAGGTAGAGTTAGTTACTTCTGGGAGACCTAAGATTCCTCTGCTCAGACACAGAAAAGAGGATGGAATTAGACTGCAGTCAGTTCTGAGTTTTCTTTTTTTTCTGAATTTGGCCTCATTCAACTCTTCATTGTCTCTACCTCTCCTTCCTCTGTGACTGAAGGGTGCTTTTGTTGTTGTGGTTGTTGTTGTTGAGTCATGTTAGTTGTGTCTAAATCTTCATGAACCATTTTGTGTTTTCTTGACAAAGAACTGGAGTGGTTTGCCATTTCCTTCTCCAGCTCATTTTACAGATGAAGAAACTGAAGTGACTTAAGTGACTTGCCCAGGGTCAGACAGCTAGGAAGCATCTGATGCTGGATTTGAACTCATGAAGAAGAGTCTTCCTAATTCCAAGTACAGTGCTCTATCCACTGTGCCAACTAACTGCCACCTAAGGGGTCCTAATTACAGCAAATGTTTCCATAGAGTATTAAGGTTTATGTCTCTTGAACAGACGTGATCACATTTGATTCTCATGATAACCTGTGTGGTAGGTACTACATGTGTCATTACCCACAGATGAGGAAAGTAAGGCTCTGAGACATTGGCCACACGGCAAGTGTCAAGTGAGATTTGAGCCTGATCTCTTCTGGCTCCATGTGCAATGTGTTCTTGTTATTTCTTCATGCTGATACCGATACTTAAAAAAAGGAAGAAAAAGCTATGATTTTGTTCTTGGGAGAGAAGGCTATGGAGGAAAGTAAAGTCCGGCAAGTTCTAGTCTGGCCAAATATCATAGTTAGACATTGACCCTGCTTTATCTCTTCCATGTGGATACTTTACTCTCTTTCCTCACCATCCAGAGTAAAAAACAACCCAGTACCAGATCACATAACAAAGAACAGAAAAGCTGAACAGAATTGAAAACGAGATTGATGTGCCTCAAAGGAGAAAAACTGTATTTGGAAGAAACCATTGGTTGGTATTCCTCTGCATAAGGCAGATTGCTTTGGTGGTGGCAGGTTTCCCAGGCTCACCACTATGCCAGCCTTCTCCAGGGGCAGGAGAACAAGGAACAAGGGAACAAGGTCATCCTCATGATAATTCAGCTCTCATCACAACAACCCCCAGTGGGGGTTCCTTCCTTTTTTCTTCTTTGTGATGAAGGAGGGCTCACTGGAAACACATTTGGAAATGAAGATGATGGAAAAACAAAAGAGATCCCTAACAACTAAAAAAGCCTAAGGCACCAAACAATGTTAAAATTGAAATGAAGTGCTTTAGAATCAGGGGAGTCTAAGCAAGAGTCTTGCTTCATTACACATTAGGATGAAGACTGTAGAAAATGATAAAACGCTAGGAAGAGGACTTTCACTCATCTCTTGACTCTGCAACAGATGACCTGGGAGACCCTGAAAAAGTCTTGTCTTCCCTTCAGGCCTTAGTTTGCTTTTTTTTTTTTTGCAGAATTTGAGGGCTGGACTAGGTGATTCCACGGTCTGGTTCAGCCCTAAATATATGAACTTATGATCCTGTGAAAACTGAATTCACTAAACATCGATCAAATGCTAACTAACGGCCAAGGGCTGGTCTAGATGCTGCCAAGATAGGTTTCTGAAATTGAGAGAACTGCTCAGGTTTTGGGGGGTGATTAATGCTGTATCAGCATTGCCCAATATAGTGGCATTGTTCCAGAGTTTTTGTTGTTAGTGGAAATGCCAGAAGAGGACAAGACCTGAATTTGGTAAAGCATATTTTCACTGGGGAAAGTGGTAAGAACTGCCTTCCTCTCCCAGAATCCTAAAATCAACGATGTCCATATAGAAGGGACTTTGGAAGCCAACTAGTGCAGTCTTCTGGTTTTACAAATGAGACTATCCTTTCTCTTTGGTTTATTTTGTCTGCTTAATCAGTCCTAAATCGATGGGGGCCAATGCATTTGCTTCATAAGATCACAGTTTTAGAGCCGGAAGGGACCTCAGAGACCATGCAGTACAATCTCCTAATTTTGCAGATGGGGAAACTGAGGCTGGGGGAGGCTAAGTACTTACAGGACAATAGATCTGAAGCTCAGATTCTGTCTAGTTCAAATCCCTCTTTGTATAGATAAGAAAACCTAGGTCCAGAGAGGAAAAGTGAAGTAACAAGAGCTGGGAGGGACATTTATCTAGATCCCTCCATGTCACAGGTAGGGAACCTGAGCTCTGGGGATTTTAACAAAGATGGTGCAGGAGGGAGCTGGCATCAGAGAGCTGGCTTAGAATCAAAGGGTCATAGATCCAGATCTGGAAGGGACCTCAGAAAGCATTTATTCCCATCCCTTCATTTCACAGATGAGGACACCGAGGTTCAAGAAGTCTCTATGGTTTATAGCAGAGGATTCGAACACCTCTCCCTACTCCTGAATGCTGCCTGAACCAGATTAAAATGTCACTGGGAAATATTTAACAAAATAAATAAAAATATAATCATAGATACAGCCAAGGCCCAGGAAGCCTTATTTCATAAGCAGGGAACAATGCCTTGCAAAGAAAGAGCCTATGATCAGGCTGGTCCAATGCAACAGGAGGAGTGGGCTCAGAGCAAAAGAAACATTCCCACTCGAGAGAGGGTGACTTCACATGCAAATGACACACATGCCAAGGAGGAAACATGCCCGGAAACATTTCCAGTGGAATGAACCCCTTGTCTCTCTCTTCCAGTGCCTGAGAAACAGGAAGAGAAAGAAAATCTTTCCACATCTCTCTCCAGTCATGTGGATCTACAGGGCACAGCAAAACCAGTGGGAGACTTTCCAGAAAGACATAATTAGACTGATGTACATTTCCAAGGCCTCTAGTCCATATCTGCCCATAACTTTACCAGAGGGGATTCAGCTGCCATGATGCAGGCCCTCCTCTGGTTCCCTTGACTTGGAATGGATATCAGTGGTGCCCACTGGCCATTCATTGATTATTATTCACTCTCTTCTCACTGTGGGACCCAGTAATTTTTTTTCTATCACCATAGTACACAGCAACATAACAAGAGAGCTTATAGCGCAGGGGACAAAGCACTGGCTCTGGAGTCAGAAGACCTGAGTTCAAATCCCATCTCTGATAATTACTTCCTGCATCACCTTGCACCAGTTCTTCCACGTCCTTTGTGAAATGAGGGGCTGGATGGGCTAATGGTAATTGATAGCATTTAAATGGAGCTTTAAAGTTCACAAAGTCCTTTACGTATTCCACCTGGATAGTTCCCAGGTAGCCCTTACTGACCCTACCTGCTCAAGATCTGTGAAGGAGAAAGCATTGATCATGTCTTACTGTGTGCCAGACACTGAGGGTACAAATCCAAAAGCCAAGAAAGCCCCTGCCCTCAGGGAGCATCCACACTATTAGGGGGAGAAGCCTTGCCTGGCAGGTTGTGCTAACATAGCTCTGAGAGGCTTTGGAAGGGCTCTCTCCGTAATCCCCCCCCCCCCCGCATAGGCTGGGTCGGTTCCCCTCGTCCTCTATTGGACACATGCAGAAATAGAACCTGAGAGTGGGGGAGTAGTTTTCCAAGGTTCTGAGGCTAACAAACATCAGAGTTGGCCTGATCCAAGGTCTCAGGATCATGGGATGCAGTACAGAATGGTCCTAGAGGCCATCCAGTTCAACCCCTATTGGGCAAAAGAGAAGCCTGAAGCTGAGGGAGATTGTCACCTGTTGACACTCACACAGCTAGTAAACAATAGGGCCACAGTCACAGATCTAGAGCTGGATGTGACTTCAGAGGCCATCGAGGCTAATGCCCCCATTTTTCAGAACAGTAAAGACAGGTAGAGGGTGGCTCTGAATTGGGCTTTGAAGGAATCTGGAGATTTTAAGAGTTAAAGATGAGGAGGGGGAGCCTTCTAGACACAGGGCACAGCCTAGGTAAAGGTCCCTACGAAGGCAGGAGATGGAATGTCCCCCATATGTGGAGAATAGCTGCCTGGCCATTGGGTGCATCTAGAATGGAAAGTTTCTGAAGAGGAGGAATCTGTGACCAGCCTGGAATGGTCAGTAGGAAGCATATTGTGAAGGGCATTAAATGACGGTCTGAGACTTTACCCTAAAGGCAGGAGGGAGCCCCAAATGACTGAATGCATCCTAGACAGATGAGGGGGCATTGGGAGCAGATGGGGATCTGCCTAGGGCTTGGGCTAGGGAATTGGAAACATGCTCTTGTCAACTAGGAGGCGATACAAAAGTGGTGCTAGCCAAAAAGGTGGTTTTTGCACTATGCGTGTGTGCCCCCACCAGGCCCCCCTCCATTAGTAATGACGTGGCTCATGGCATCTTCTTGTTGGCAGGAACACTAGACTCAGCTGCCATCTAGTCAGATGTTGCTGCAGTGAACAAAGATGGTGCAGGAGAGAGCTGGCATCATGCAGTCAAGTGTGAAAATGGCAGCAGCCCAGTGAGCCGGGAGGGGACCCATCTTTTAAGCTAGACTGGTTCAAGCCATACCTATGGGGAACTCCCCCCACCCAGCCCCACTACAAAATACCCAATGAGTGCTCATGCAGCCTCTGCTGAGAGGCCTCAGGGTAGGGAGGATTCTCCACAGCCCAAGGCAGACCATCACACTGTCCTTCTTTCAGTTGTGTCCCCATCTTTATGACCTCATTGGGGGTTTTCTTGGCAGAGATACTGGAGTAGTCTGCCATTTCCTTCGCCAGTTCATTTTACAGATGAGGAAACTGAGGCTATAGGGTAAAGTGACTTGCTCAGGGTCACACAGCTAGACAGAGTTAAATATTAGGAGGTTTTTTGTGACATCCCCAGTCATTTTTATCAATTACCTCCATCACCCACTATAAATGCTTCAAATATATTTTCTATTTATTCATCTAAGTACATGTGGCTTTTCCCTCCAGCAGAATGTTAAGTAAACTCCTTGATGGCAGGCAATCTTTGGTTTTTCCCTTGTTTCCTCAATGCCTGTGGTTGTATACTTTCTGAAAATATATTGAATTTGTCAATGCCCCATATGAGCATGTTTAGGAATCAGCTATCACCACTGTGGATCTCAGTTTTCTCATCTGTGGGAGTTGAATCCAATATGCTTCAAAGACCATCTCTAAACTGATCATCCTATGAATTGAAATAGATGTGGAAATGGAGACCTAGAGAGGACTTGGGACTTACTTAGGTTTGTTGTGACTTGTTTAAGCTCATTATTTTCTTCACCCCTAGGTGGGATAATAGAGTTCAAGGGAGAGGGTGAGGGTGTGTTCAGGAGAGGGCTGAGTGACTGCTCATTGGGAGGCCACAGTGGGCCTTCCTTTTGTGTTTGGTTTGGACTAATGCCCCTTCCAGATCTCAGACTCTGTGATTCTGAGGCAGGTACAAGAGCTTTGAAGTCATCCTTTCATGTGACAGTGGAGGGAACTGAGTCACAAAGAGATGAACTGACTTGCCCAAGGTCACTCACATAGTAAGTGGAAGACCTTGGATTTAAACCCATGTCTTCTGATTCTAGTAACTGTGTGCCACCCACTGTACCACACGGGCACCTTGGCAACACAAGGAAATTGATGGGTGTCCTCAAAATAGTTTTAATCCCAGAAAATACCAGCAGCAGGAAATCTGAAAGAAAGCTTTGTTTAATCGAAAGACATGAATATTCATACACAAAGCTCTGAAATCTTTTTGAGGTTGTTTCCAGGTGAGGAGATATAATGCTTATTAGTTTCTCTCCCTCCCAAAATGATTTTCTCCGCCCTGAAAACCAGCTTGTGATTAAGTTATTAAGATGGTTTAGTCAGTGGCTAGATGCAAAGCTTAATCCTCCTTTCAGCCATCTTCTTCCAGACCTCCATTATGATCTCGAGCTTTACTCAGATTTACCAGGGGGCAGGGTCGGGGCAGACCTCCCACACCCCCTACACAGCTGTCTCTTTTCAGGGGCTGCCTGGTGAATTCCAGACCCCAGGACTGCACTGGGTAAGTTTGTACTCTCCTTAACACAATCTATTTAAGCACCTACTATGCACCTGGGATACACAGACAGTGCCTACATACATACATAATACGTACATACAGACGTACTAATTTGAAGGAGAGTAAGGCACTGAGTGAAGCTAAGTCTTAACTTGGGGCCATTAATCTGTTTTCTTTTAAAAATATTTTGATAACTGTTTCAATTTGCATCTGCAGCTTCCAATAGTTTTAACTCTGTGGATGAAGATGCCCCTCCCAGAATAAGCCCATCCCTTCCATACGTACCACCATACTGCTAACTCAAGCCTTGACTAAGCCCACTTCCCCCAGCCTCCTTTCCCTTCTGATTGCAGGGCTGCAAGTCAAGTGCCTCCCAATGCTTCCCTTTATAGAGGGCAGAATCGGGACCTCCAGTGCATTCCAGTTTCTATCTGGTTTGTGCTCCACTGAAGGAACAAGATGCAGCCCTTCCCCTGCATCCCCCATCCCCTCACTTTCCAGCTTCCTTTTTGTGTGTTGTCTTTCCCTCTTAGATTAGAAGCTGCTTGAGGGCAGAGACTTTTTTATTAAATTTTTATCCCAACACTTAGCATAGTACCTGGCACATAGTAGATAATGAGTAAATGTTTATTGAATGGAATCGAACAGGTTGGCCCCACAGTATTGTGCTGTTCAAGCTATCAAGGCCATTTCATAGCATAAAACTGCCCCAAGCCCTTTCAAATACCATGCAAAATTGGTTTTCTTCAAATGCTATGTATTTTATATCATGCTGTAAAAAACATCATTCTGAGAAGGGCTCTGTAGGCTTCCCTAGACTCCTGTCAAAGGGTCCATGATAAGGCCAAGAAGCCCTGGTCTAGAGGATTTCTATCTGACAGTGACTGAGGAAGAATCTTGAGAGGCAACATGGCATCTTAGATGATGACCAACCTAAGAATCAGAAAGAGAACTCTCTTTGCTGCATACTGGCTGTGTGACCCTGAAGCTCTCAGGGTCCCAGCAAATTATTTAAGACTACAAGGTACAGAACAGGCAAACTGAAGACTCTGCATCAATGGTGAGGGCTTCTACAATGAGAAGACCCTACGATAATGACATCTACAGATTCAGACTGTAAAGGAAAGAGCCTGGATTTTAAATTTTGAATGACAAGTAGAAGGGGAAGAAGAGACAGGAATATTAGCAGAGAAAAGTCAGAAAACTGAAGTGTTTTTTTTCCTGTCCGTGAGGTCATTGATGAGGTTACTATGTTAGGATGAATGTAGAAGCCAGTGGAAAGAACACTGGCCACCCAGTTAGGAGCCCTATCTTCGAGGCCTTTCTCATCTCTTCCTTTCAGGGTGTAGTTCACATTCTCTCCTCTCTCCTTGGCCTTCAACACACTCTCACTGTATGGATTTATCTGTGTAGATGTCATTCTCTCCTGCCTCCCTCATCCAGCATATGTTTCTTGAAGGCAAGGAGCTTTTTGTCTCTGACTTTGTATCCCCACTACCTGGCATCACTGCTTAATACACATTCATTAACCTGAATTATGAAGAATAATGATGACAAGCTTGGACAGGAATAGCTCCAAGTAAACTCATCCTCATTCTTTCACAAGACAGGGAACAGTTCAGGTCCATTTTCAGTCTCTTGCCTCAGAGAATCCGTGGTGTCATATTGCCAGAGGTTATACCAAGGACCAAACGCACGCATTGGGTGAGTGCCCAGGAACCAAAGCTGGCAGATGGCAGTCTTTTATTTGCCTGGAGCAGCCAAGGAGTCATTACCCTGCTACACATGTGTATGGCTGATGTGAAACATCCTGGCAGCTTTGCCTCATGTCCACAAAGAATTCTAATGCTGGACCTGAAGCAGAGCACCATGAAAATCATACCATTAGTCAGCCAGGAATGGGACCCATCCAGCATGGGGGAGGTCATCCTCCCCTCCCTCCATAAGGGAGCTCACCATGTTTGTGTTCTCAGTTGTCTGCTCCTGGAGCAGGGCACTGACATTAGCAGGCTTATTCATCAAACATCCTACTCCTGAGTAGCTGATACCTTGTAGTGTTCCTTTCAGGAGCAATTATGATGGAAGGCACCAGACTTTCTAGATATGCAGGGAGTCCCCAAAGCCAGTGCAGTTTGTACCTTTAGCTGAAATAGCTGAAAACAGCACGAAGACTTTTGGGACAGCCTGGATTTCTCTTATTCATAGGACACTATATATGGAACTAAAAAGGAGCTTAGACGTCAGTTGGTTCAGCTCCTTAAATTGATGGTGAGGAGACTGAGGTCCAGAGAGGTCAGATAACTCGAGTTAGTGGAGCCAGGATTTGAACCCAGGTCCTTCAGATCCAAATCATCACTCTATCAGGACCTGAGTAAACAAACAATCCTGATTCCTTTACATTTCACAGAATTTTAAAGTTGGAAGGGACCTTGGAGCTCATCAATTCCAAATATATCCTTTCGTTTAATTCCCCAGTTTTGCCAAGTATCAATAACTCATTTAATAGATTGAATTCATCTGCCCGCCATTTCTTCTTCTACTTTATTTCGTCTTCTAATGTGCTACCAAGGTAAGGGGCACCATGATATAATGGCTAAGCAGTGGACATACAGAGAGGCAGAATGCTTGAATTGGGCCTCAGATACTTTGAACAATGCCACCCTGGACAAAGTTACTTAATCTCTCCGGGTCTCATTTTTCTTACCTGTAAAATGAGACATTTGGACTTAGTGATTGCTAAAGTTCCTTCTAACTGAATCTGTGACCTATGAGCTGACTCGTTGAAGGCATGACTTCACACAGCCAGTTGACTTGTAAATGGACCTGAGGCCAAGGATCCTACTCCATCATTTCTTCTTTGCTAAGGGGAAGTCAATTTTATTTTTTAAAAAGGTTTTGTGAGGTCACTGTGTCCAGCACTTTTTGGCTCTCTTCCTGGGGAAATTCTTTGGTTTATCCAGGTGTGATGCTTCTGAGTCATCTACAAGCCTTTGGACTCTTTTGCTTCTTCATCCAGAACCACCATTTCCAAGACGTTTTTTGATCTCTTCCATCCTATCCATCTCCACTTTGAAATGACCAAGTTCAAGACTGACTTGGTTTTGTGTATCTTGTCAAGTTCTTCTTCATTTAAGTCCCCTTGACTTTACAAGCATCGATTGAAAAGTGAGATCTTCTTTCTAGAGCACTTCACAAACCCTTTAAAGCACTTACAAACGCTGGCTATTATTATTATGGTGATTTACCATACACTTTCTAGAATTTCTCAGCTTGTTCCCAAGTAATCATTTACCTAAGGTTTTGTAGCTCATTAGTGGCAGACAATGAGTATGTGTTTATAGCAGTTTGGCTGTGTCATGTAACGGATGGGGGCAGGGTGGGGGGGGGAGCAGAGGATAACCAGGGACTCTACCTTGATTCAGAAGCAATATTCAATCCATCTTCATATGGCCTCCAGGGTGGGTATGCCCTGGCAAGACTGGTCTTCCACTTTGGGGAGTTATGACACATTGGATGAGAGAAGTAGGAAAGCAGAAACTTTCAGTGGCCTGGCTTGAAAGGGCTAGGGTTTTTATCTCCTGTCTACTCTCATGTAATTGTGCAACTCTGGTTGTTATCTTTAGGAAAGGCATGAATGGATGAATGGGCATCTATTGGCCACTTACACTGAATCAGACTGACTGCACTGATAGCATAGGACATACCAGTTAGAAATTCATGTGGAGGATTGATCTTCCCCTGCAGAAACGAGATTTCTCTTTCCTTCCCTCTGAGTAGTCATGGCAATATACAATGGAAGCACAAGGTAGTGGAAGATATATGTTTGGCCAGGTGAGTCTGAGACAGGAATCCCTAGATTTGATGATTCTTCCCACCTTCTGTGCCTTTCTACTTCTCTCCCTTGTATGGATCAGGGATTAGAGATCCCAAGAAATGATAGGTTTGAGTATTGGGGGTGACTTCATGGGTAACCTTGAATTCCCATGTTTCTAAGTGGAATGATGGTTGCCCAGAAAGAGTATTTCTTTCACAGCATGCTTCTTGGAGAACAAAACACAGGATAACCCTGAAGGTGAAGGACTAAAGCTGTGTGAAGGATAAGGAAATGTGCTTCTTGCCAATCCTCCGTGATGCTTCCTAGGAGGTGCTCAGATGGTACATGTCTGAGGCCAGTGCAAATGTGGTCTTCAAAAATCTCCTTAGAGGGTTGTTTTTAACGCTTTGTGGGGAGTATGATAAGGATAAGGTGATTCTTGAGTATTTTGGGGAGATTCACTAAACTCATGGGAGTTCCCTATGGCAATAAGTTTATAGGTATAGGCCTTATGTTATTTCTGATCCTTATCCTTAGGTTTCCTGTATTTGTTTATTCATGCATGTGAGGCCTTTGTCTTTTATGTAGTAGAGAGAACAAATATCTGTCTCAAACCTTATATTCATATGGAAGAGCTTTTTAAAAGGAGGACTTGTTACCCACATTGGGGAGGTCAAGATATGAGCCATACCTAAGCTTTGAAATACAGATTTCTCTGACATTTTACTCCAGGGTGGAAGCAAATCCTCAAAGAGCCCACTTTGGGCTCAAATTCCCAAGATGGACTTGAGTCCATGTGGACCTAAAACTCCTTATTGGGGGTAGGATGCCTAGGCCACAGGGTCCATGACTAAGAGGCAATCCAGCACTTTGGGCTCTGCTTGTATATTGGCTCCTTCCTGACTGAGCTCAGGTTCCCAGATCTAGAGAACTCAGTGGTGGGCCGACTTTGTGACAGTCTGGGATATCCAGACATACCAAGTCCCATTCCAGTGTTTGTGATGCCACACCTCAGTGACTTCCCCACCTATGCCTGCTTGTTAGTTCTGCACCTAAAGGCAAATGTGCCTCAATTCTTTCGTGCTTGGATCACAGGACTATGAGATCAAAGGATGATAGCTGGAATGACTTTTATACTTAAAATTTTCAATTCACCTCATTTTAACAATGAAGAAACTAAGGTTCTATGAAATTTAATGATTCTCTGGACTCTTCCACGTTAAACAATGGTAGTATAATCAGAGCTACGACTTCAGGACCAGTGTTTCATGAGGAGGCAAGAATAGATGAGTCCTCAGATATAGATATTAAACAAAGAGAGTAGATACTAATTTTCCCTCAAGGAGATTTTTTTAAAGACTTAAGTATTCAACTAGTCCAATGGATCTGTGATTTCATAGATTTAGACACTCCCTAGAATGATGCAGATGATGGCCCATCAATGTCTGCCCCTCCTGGATGATTCTTGTCCATGTTCTCTCATGAGTTCACCAACCATGCTGGAGGTCTTCCTCACTTTCTTTAGACTTCATGAAGGTACCAAATGGAGCACTTGAGCTTCCTGTCATCAGGTGACCAGCTTATCTCATTCACTTCCTTCATAGCATCCTTTACTTTGCTCATTTGCAATTCTGGCTAGTAAAACATTGCTCATGGCCACCATGCATCTTTGCCTTCCCCTTTGAGTGAGTCTGATTTTCAGTTCTTCAGAGACTGTAGAGTTCTATAACTGCCAACCAGACAACAATAATGATAAAACACACCCGCAAATCAACTTGTTATAAAGACACATGGTTTGCCTATAGTTCCTTTCAAAACACTTGGAAGTGTTGGCATAGATGAGAAGTATAGACCTTGGAGTTCTTAATATGTATGTGTGTCTATATATATATATATATGCAGATATGTATATACCACATACACAAAGATAGAGATAGACACCAGACATGTAATTTATCAGCACAGGCAAGTGTGAGAGGAGGAAACCTCTTCTATCAGGGCAGATCAGCACCTGCTCTGTCATTTGTAGTCTATGAGTATGGCCTAGGGCAATGAGAGATTTAATAACTTTCCAAGATCACATACCCAGGCAAAACTTGACCCCAGATCTTCTTGACTCTAAGGCTGGCTGCCTATCCACCATATAACATTGCTTCTGTGTGCATCTTTAATGCATCTCTGTGTCCAGGACTTTCCCAGAATAGCAATAAACAGTATATCGTAAATCCATCCCTAGAACAGCTGTATTCAAGGTAAGGGAGAAACAAACATGAGTTCTAATCCATTTTTAGAGGCTGAGTGCTTGGACCCAAAGGGATTTACCCTTCTGCAGTGAGGTAATAGGATCATGCTTTCTGGAGTAATGGTTAAAAGAATCTCATTCTGGGGATTCAGAAAGCCCAACTCATCTCTCTAGAGATTGGAATTGGGTTTAGGCTCACATATGTTCAATTCAGTTCAGTCCAATTTAACCGAGACCTTTTGTTTTGCTTCTGAATTTCCCATTCCTAGGGCATGGGGGGAGGGCAGGGTATAGATATTTCAAGTCCTTTTCTCATTTTGGACTGGAGGTGATCTTCCTGGGTTTTTGAAACTTGTGTCAGCTGAATACCATCTTCCATAGGTCAGACTAACCAGGGGAAGATCAAAGGACTGACATCCAGAAGGCTTCTTTGAGGTTGTCTGCTCCAATTCCCCCAATTAATAAATGAGAAACCCAAATCTCAGTGACAAAGTGACTTGCTTAACATCACACAGTGAGTAAGCCAGGGTTTGAACTTCCACACTTTGGTTCCCCACCCAGCTCTCTCTCCATTGTACTATACTGCCACCCAAGATGGTAGCTGGAGAGGAGGAAGATGATTGTGCCATAGCAGCTGGTGGGTTAACTGAAGGAACATGCCTCCCAACAGGACCAGCTGAAGAAGTGATGACAAGGGTCTGCCGTCATGTGGATCATCTGGGAATCCTAGAAAAGAGAAAGCTATAAAACCCATCTCATTTCTGTTGGCATGGGGGGCAGCTCCAAGGCAGAGGAGAGACATGGGGTAGACGGCATCCAAAAAACTTTTAGTTTACATTAAGACAGATCTCGAGAATGAGGGAGGTAATAATAGTTGAACATAATAAAAGTAAAAGAATTTATTATTAAGAGCTTTAAGGCTCATGAGCCATTTTACAAATGTTATCTCATTGTATCCTCAAAAATGACCTTGAGAGGCAGGGGCTATTATTATCCCCATTTCACAGATTCCTAGGATCACACAGCTAATAAGTGCCTAAGGTCGCCATTGAATTCAGATCTCCCTGATGCAGAGTGCTGCCCTCTGTCTTCTTGCAGCCGCCTACGTAGCTCTTTATGTTCTCAGTTCTGATTAGACCCTGTACCAGTAAGGCGATAAACACAACATCAACAATAATCGCGAATATGCCCGTGTGGTTCTATATCACAAAGTATGAGAGACTCTCCATACAGATAGTAGAAGTATAACATTTATTCAGAAACCAGAGAACCATATCCCATAACCAAATGTTCAGCTCCCACAGCCAGTCAGCCCACTATATCATAACACCAAGGAACTTAAAACACCATATCACAACATGGAGCCTCACCATCCAAAAACCTGTCTGACCCCCTGCTGGGGTCTCCCCAAAGACAAACTCGCAGTACAGGTAAGTCAGCCTGTTCAGTTCTAACAATCACAAGGGTGGCCATTAGCAGCCATAACTGCTCTCTCCCTCTCTCAGTATTTCCTGTGACATAACTTCCCTTTCCTGTCAGGAAGCTCCTCCCACCACATGTGTCTTAGGCTTCTTGTGATGTAAGCAGGTCACATGGCCCATTAATGGATGGGAAAGATCTTCAAATCTAATGGCTAATACAAGGCCCCAACTGGATTGTTGGGTTCAATGATGTACGTAGTTCAGTGAACTATTGTCAAGCTGGGTCTTCCCCATCCAAATTGATTTTTGAACCTAATGTAGGTCTTTACTCTCATCCTTCTAAAATATCTTCTCATCGATTAGTTTATCATTTATTACAACATGGTTATTAAGTCAATACTTAGCCAGGGCAAAGGGTAAGAAGGACTTTCAAATCTTGTGTAGGGAGAGAGCATCAGTATCATCCCTCATCAATGGGTCAAGAAGGCCCCAGAATAATGTCTAGGCATATGCAATTAAATAATAGAACATATAGTTGTGCTACATTTAACTTGTGGTCCACTATGATACTCAGGTCATGTTCTTTCGATTCAATTTTCAAAAAAAAAAGTCACAGGATTTCTGAGTTGTAAGGGACCCCAACAGTCATCTATTCTAATCCATTCCTGAAAACCTATCCTTAATAAATGTACCCAAGTAGTCATTTAGCCTTTGTAAAACTTTGTCTAGTTACTTTATCTCTCTGTGCCTCAGTTTTTTCAGCTGTAAACCAAAGGGGTTGTGTTAGATGATCTCTAAGTTTCCATTCAACCCTAAAAGTTATGATCTTATGACCTACAATGAGGGGAAAAGCCTCCTCCTCCTGAGGCTGCCTGTTCCACTCGTTGGTCACTTTGACAGGAAGATTTTTCTGACATCTAGCCTATTAAGCATCATTCTGTGTGCCAGGTGCTGGTGACACACTGTGCTGGTGGGAGGGGGGAGGGGATGAGCCAAGCCCTGTTGTTGGGGAGCTTATGTTTTACTAGGGTGGAGGCAACATGTGTCCAGACCATTCTATTAGAAGGTAGGGCATGATAAGGGCACAGGAGAGATCCACATGCTGTTCTAGAGAAATTTGAGAATGAGGTAGAAGGATGAAGAATGGGCCATTCTGTGTTAAAAAAAGCAATGCAATAGCAGCAGAGAGGCCTTGGCAGCACATTTAAAAGCATTTTACATAACGATCGAGCTATATTCACCCCAGGAACTCCATGGGGTCAACATTAAGAAAACGATTAACACAACAGACATCATTAACAACAAAAATTAAAATCAGAGGATTGTATCAAAGATGTAGAATTTTTAATGAATAACAACATACTTATGTTTAAAAACTTTAAAAGTCATAGGAATAAATGAGCCCTTCCTTAATGTAGTAAAAGGAGCTACCAAAAACCAAGAGTCAGCATCATCTGAAATGGAGGAATGCTGCCGGACTTTTCAATAGTGTCAGAGGAAAAGCCACAATGTCCATTGTCACCACCGTTGTAGTGCTTGAAATGCTGGTTACGGCAACAAGGCAAAACAAAGAAATTGAAGGATCAAGCATGGGTAAGAAATACAACTGTTGCTTTTTGCAGATATGTGATAATTTGCTTAGAGATCCTAACTACAGTACAAATTAATTGAAATGATTAATAATCAGTAAAGCAGCAGGATATAAAATGAACTCACATATGATCTGTCTTTCTGTATATTACCAATTGAAATCACCAGGAAGAGACAGAAAATGAATTTCATCCAAAAAAGCCACAAAAAGTACCAAAAAGTCCAACTACTGAGTCACACACAGGAGTGAGAGGAATCTAGCTTTGAAACATGCTGTATGGAAATAAAGACAGACTTCAATAATTGGAGGGATACTAATTAATTGTTCATGGTTGGCTTGTACCAATGTAATAAAAGTGAAAAACTACTTAAATTAATTTATAAATTCAGTTCCATATTAAACTACAAGAAAGTTGATCTATAGAATTAGAAAAAATAACAAAATTCATCTGGATGAACAGAAAATTAATTCTCATGGGACATAATGGGGAAAAATGGAACAGAAGAAAGCCTAGCAGGGTTAGTTCTTAAACCATATTGTAAAGCAGTGCTCATCAAAATTCTGTGGTGCTGGTTAAGTAATAGAAAAACTGATTGGTGGAACAGATTAGGTACAGAGGACCTAAAAGCAACTGAACACAGCAATCATCATTTTTGAAAAAGGACGCTAACCACCAGGATTGTTGTTCAGTTGTTTCAGCCACGTCCAATATTTTAGTGACCCCATTTGGGTTTTCTTGGAAGAGATTCTGGAGAGCTTTGCCATTTCCTTCTCCAGATCATTTTACAGCTAAGGAACTGAGACAAACAGGGTTAAGTGACCTGCCCACGGTCACATGGTTACTAAGTGTCTGAGGCTGGATTTGAATTTTCCTCATTCCAAGTCCAGTGCTCTATCCACTGCACCACCAGCTGCCCATAAGCATTAGGGTAATGAGTCCCTCTTCTACCAAAAAACAAACCTGGGAAAACTGGAAAGTAGTCTGGAAGAACTTAGGTTAAGGGCAATATTCCATATTATGTACACAAACTGCACATTGAGATCGACCAAAAAAGATCACACCAAAAATGGTTAGAAAAGATGGGAAGAAGGTACGTTTTATAGCTATAGAGACAACAAGAGGTTGTGAGTAAAAAGTTTTTAGAAAATGGAGTTGATCATAAGAATAAATGGGCACTTTTGATTATATAAAACTAAAAAGCTGTTGCATGAACAAAATCAGTGCCATTAAAACAAAGGGAAACAGAGGCCCAGGAACAAGATCTTTGCAGCAGGTTTCATGGCTAAAATATGATATCCAAGATTCATAGGCAATTGATATGGATACATAAAGACAACATGAGTCATCTTCAATGGATAAAAATACGTCAGTGTAACTCATAAAAGAAATATGAATTAAATCAACTCTGAAGTTTGAGTTTATTCTCATCATCTTGGCAAAAGATAATGAAAAAAGAAAATTATAACGGTTGGAGGGGTGGTGGGTGAACAGACACATTAATATGACCTTGGTAGAGTTGCGACTTGGTCCAAATATTCTAGAAAATGATTTTTATCCAATTATATTATGGATATCCTTGACTAAGTGATAATTCCTGCTAGATCTGTACCCCAAAAACTCAAAGAGGAAAGAACCTACCTGTAAAAAGATATTTATACATTTAAAAATATTTATGTTTAAAATTTACACCTATATATTTATACAACCTTTTATTGTGACAAAGAACTAGGAAAAATCACTCCCTTTTGGAATAGAGAAACAAATTATTATATAAATGTAATGGAATATTATTGCATTATAAGAATTGGTGGAAAGGTAGGATTCAGAGAAATCTGGGAAGATATAAAAACTGATGTGGTTAAGTGAGCAGAAAAGGAGGAACAGTTTAAATAATGACCACTAAAATATAAGGAGAAACACTTTGAAAGACTTAAAAGTTTTCTATCAGCTCCATGACAAATCATAACTCTAGAAGACTAACATTGAAATATGCCTCCTATCCCTTAGCAGAGAGGTGGTGGACTACAGGTGAAGAATAGGCATACATTTTTGCAGTATCCAAAGTGTGAATGTGTTCTGCTTAATTATAATTGTTTGTAACAAGAGAGAGTTTATTTCATTTGGTTAAGTGGAGGGTGGTAAGTGGGTAGTGACAATGATGCAAAATAAGAAAGAAGAAAAGAACCTCCATGAAATCGAAGAGGGAGAGCGGGAAATAAACGAGGCAATGTTAATATCAGTGGTCATTTCACATACACTTTGAAAACAAGCTGTTTGCAGTAAAGACTCATAGTTTTCTATACAACCCCCTTTTCTATTCATTGTACATGGAGATGTTTATGTTTGTTGATGTTTGCCAAGCTCATAATAAAAAAAGAAGATACCTGACTTGAAGGTCATTACCGACCCATCCACGCCCTTCCATGTGGGCCAGCAACCCAAATGAGCACCGGCTTCTTGGGCTGACTTGCCACCTGGTTGACCCTTCCTGCTGATGCTATGTGAAATGACAGGCCAGCTAGCAGTGCGAGTCTTAGCAGCTCGAGCTCATCTGTGACAAATCTGAATTGCTGGGAATCTGATGGCTCTTCAGTTAACCCATGCCGGGGGAGCGCTGAGGTTGACCCGTCCCTCATCCCAAAGCCAGGAGGAGCTGCCTGAGATGCAGCAGGCAGGTGGCAACAGAGGAGGAGAAAAACCAAGGTGAGGTTCAAAGGAGGATCTTCAGGGACTCGTCTGGCTGAAGTGGGAAGATCTCTTTGGTCAGAACAGACACACAGCACGTTAAGGTCAACCAGCAGCCCCAGACTTCTAGTGGAAAAAGATATTGACAACACAGGGGTTTTCTGCTATTTAAGCAGTGCTGTGGCTGGCTGGGCCTTTTGTTTGGAATCCAACAGATTTCTAAACATAAGGATATCGGGAATCCCAGAAGAATGCTTAAAACAAAAGGCGTTTTCCACTTGCACTGAATGCAATGAAAAAGAGAGCAACGGTAACAGAAAGCCAGGGCGGCTGAGGCTGGATGCTTATGTCACGGGTGGTTTTGACATAAGAAATACGCTTGTAAGTGACAGGAGAGGAAGGAATAAATGTTTGAACTAGCCATTCTTTTGACCTCTGAATGACTCAGACAGATTGGGCTTCTGTAAGTCATCCAGAAGAGGCACAATTTTCCAGAGAAAATTAATTTAATTTACCAAATCATGCAAGCAAGCCCAAGATTTCCTTGTCTGTTCCATTCATCTTCAAAGACTTGAAGACAGCTATCACATCCCACCCTTGACTAAGTCTTTTCTTTTCCAAGATAAAATACTCCCAACAAATCATCCTGTGGCAAAGACTTACGGCTCTTCACCAGACTGGTTTTTGTGATGATAATAATAGCCAGTGTATGTATATGTGTATGTATAAGCATACGTACCCCCCACATATACATATACATACACACACACGTGTTTGGGATTTGCAATGTGCTTTATAATACATCTTCCTTTATCATCACAACAACCCCAGAGAGGTAGGTGCTATTATTATCCGCATTTTACAGATGAGGCAAACAGAGGTACCGTAACTTCTCCAGACCCAGGAAGTGTCTGAGGTCAGATCTGAACTTTGGTTTCTTGGCTTCAGGTCCAGCACTCTGTCCACTGTGCCATCTGGCTGCCTCTCCCTCCCTAGTTGTTTATTCATTTTCAGTTGTGTCTGACTCTTCATGACTCCTTTGTATTTTTCTTGGAAAAGATACCAGAGTGGTTTGCCATTTCCTTCTCCAGCTCATTTTATAGGTGAATAAACTGAGGCAAACAGGGTTAAGTGACTCGCTCAGGGTCACACAGCTAGGAAGTATCTGAAGCTGTTCTTGAACTCAGGTCTTCTCGATGCCAGGCCTGTCACTCTATCCTCTTCACCACCTAGCTGGTCTGTCTTTCTCCTTAGGTAAAATGCTAAAGATTGGCTCACCTCCTGACTGTAATCTCCTATTGTCTTAATACCTACTATCATTGAATGGATTCCCAACAGTATATTGACATACTGTTATTTCCTTCAAACGTGGAATCATTAGGCATCTGGAGTCCTTTTTGATGGAAGATGGTTTGGAATTTGAGTGACATAAAGATAGAAATGTGGCCCCTTTACTCTGCCTCTGCAGGTCACATGGATAAGCTGGGAATAAAGTTCTGCTGGCTAGGATAGAAATGCACTAGCCTCTTATTAGCCACAGACACAAGAGGGATTACATCTAAAGAGGGACAAGGCTACTTTGTCCTTGACTTGGAGAAGAGACTTTCATGAGAGATGGGGATGGAGACACAGGATGAAGAGAATGAAGATGGTCAGGATGTGATTTGGAGTTTGGGTGAAAGGAGAGTGAGAGAGAGAGAGAGAGAGAGAGAGAAGAGAGAGACAGAGACAGAGAGACGAGAGAGACAGAGAGAGAGACAGAGAGACAGAGACAGAGAGAAGGAGGAGGAGGAAGAAGAGAGGAGAGGAGAGGAGAAGAGAAGAGAGGAGCAGCCTAGAAACATCTTCAATAACTCATATGCTGTTACATTTTTAGGATCTTCAGCTGCATTTGGTCAATGACAATGGCCAAGTTAGCTTTTCCATTATTTTCCGTTCCCTTCCCCACCCCACCCCCATTTGAGCTCCCTTTAAATTAGGGCACCAAGAATGCTTACCTGACAAAGATTGTTCACCAAGGAGAATTTCGACAATGTGAATGAGGGTGGAAAATCGCCATGCATCTTCACAGGCATTACCTCCTCTCTTAGCAAGGTCAGAACCCAGAGTTCAAGGACCTTCCCTTTGCTTACTCTCCTGGAGGCCCTAAGCAGATTGCCTCAGGCCCAAAAGACAGAAAGGCAGTTAAAGACTACTGTCTTGGAAAGCCACTTCCTCATTCTCTTCAGACTTGATCCAGTGGGCTGGAGGAACAACCGACGTGTTGTCCTGCTAGATGGCAGGGTCATCCATGTGGGACTGGACGGAGCCTCAGCAAGCCAGCTAGAGTTCTCTACAGCCTTTTTTTTAACTCATGCAGAAACTGAGCACCAGGGAAGTTGAATGACTTCCCAAGGGCCACACGGGTAGTGAGTGGGAGTCAGAGGACCACAGATACAGCCAGCACTTGAAGAGCCCTCAGAGGCCACCTAGCCTAATCCCCTCACTTTACAGTTGGGGAAATTGAGAGCTAGGGAGGTTAAGGGACTTAGATCATACAAGTGCAGGGTCTAAGCTGTGGTTCCCAATCCCAGGCTCTTCTTGGGGGTCTCCACTTCCTCCCAGTTCAACCTCATGGGTTGTGTGCAGGTAAAGCCCTTGGTGCATCAGAGGAAAGGAAATGGACATATTCCAGTCCCTGGGAATCTTCAAAGTCAGGAAACCATCTGCTGTCATATGAATGAACATAAATATACCAAACAGGTGTGGGAGCCAGGTGGCAAGAGAGAAACTCCAATTACTTCAGTTTAACCTGTGATCACTGAGTACAATTTGCCTGGTTAAAAAACAACCTAAACAAAACACAAAATGAAATTCGATTAAAAATAAATAAATAAAAGTAACTAGAGGCAAATCCACATCCTGTCCTTTGTGCAAACAAATGTGGCTCCTCTCTACCTTTTCTTGGAATCTCCAATGACCTGCTTTTCCAACTAGTATGAAAAGGGAGCTTTGAGTTAAAAACACAAAAATTAACTTGGTTTTTGCCACAAGGCAATAGATTTAGACATGGGGAGGATGGTCAAAGTCATCTAGACTAACCTTTTCATTTTAGGGATGAGCAGGTCCAGAGAGGACTTAAATTTTTCATGCTTAACATTTAATCACCCACCTCTGGGCCTTTGCATGGCTGTTGCCCATGCCTGGAATGCTCTTCCTCCTCACTGCCACCTCCTGGAATTCTTAGTTCCCTTCAAGGCTCCGCTCAGTTGCCACCTCCTATTAGAGTCCTTTCCTGGTGTCCCCGGTTGTTGCATGTACCCAGTCCTCAATTCACTTGGCATTCGTTTCATATTTACTTATTTGCATATTCTTTGCTTCCTTTGAGTGGAATGATTTGTATCCCAGTCTAGCTCAGTGGCTAGTGATTAACAATCAATAAGCATTTATAAGCACCTACTGTCTACCAGCCACTGGACTGTCCCATAGCAGTAGCCTAATAAATGCTTGTTAGATTGAATTGTTTTGCTCAATGTGTTAGAGGCAGTGAATAGCAAACCTAGGTCCTCCGAATCCAAATCCTGAGCCCACTGGTGCTATGCCACCTGTGACGTCCTTAATAATCCATTATCCTTAACTGACCCTGCTGATGTGAGCCTGGAGCAGGGCTAGGCCAGTTTGGCAGCTGCTCTGAGTGGGACTCTGGAGGCAAGGGAATTCTAGGAGTGAGGGATGCTTTCTGATAGGACTCTGGGCATCTGATGCCAGGATGCCCTGCCCTTCATGGGATTTATTGAGTGACATCAACTTATTTTGTGATGTCAACTGATACATGTTACAGTAAAGTTTTCCAGGCTTCTAGGTAGCAGTAGCACAGAAGGGGGTATCACTTTTAAATGTTGCCTTGGGTGCCCCAGGTCCCTGACCTAGCCGGAATTCACCTGCTGCTACTAGCTGGGTGTTGGGGGTGTATTTTCATTAGAGAGGTTGGATTTAAGGATCTGTGTGGTATAGCAAATAGAAGCCTAGATTAAGAGTCAGAAAGACTAGGGTTCAAGTCCCTGGTACATTCTAACTGTGTGACCCTGGGAAGCCAATTAATGTCTCCGTGTTCCAGGCTGCTCTCTGAGAATCTGAGACTTGGAAGAGTATCTGCCTAGGATGGATTTATTCTGAGCCTTCAGAAACTGTGGACATCCCTAGATGGGACCATGTGAACAGATGGTTCAGGACCAGGATTTGAAGTGCCTTCCTGATCGCAGAGAGGGACAACATGACCATGTGGATGGGGCACTGAATCAGAGCAGGGAGGAGCTGGGCTTGAATCCTAGCTTAGAGACTTGCTAGCTGTGTAAAGTCCCCTAACTTCTCTGTGACTCAGCTTCCTCATCTGTAAGATGAAAGATTAGACTCTCTGCCCTCTAAGGCCTGTTTCAGTGATTCTAGGATCCCATGACACATGGGACTCAAACTTACAACACTAACCTCTTTTGGGCCATGTACTCATCAACTCTGGTTATCAAGAACATTTGGAACTTCTGAATGAAATCCCCACTAGGTATAAATTATCTTACCCAGCTCAGTGTCAATAGAGTGAAAGCAAATTCTTAGTATGGTGACAAGTCAGGGACTAGGAGCCTACCTTTTCATGCTCCTGCCTTCTTTCTTTAAAAAAATCGGGGGAGCCAACATGGTAGAGTACAGGCTGGGACTCAGCTGAATTCTCCAAGTCCCCTCCTAACAACTTTAAATAATGCCTCAAATCAAATTTTGGAGAAATATAGAGCCAACAAAAGGCCAGAGGGAGATATTTTTCCAGCTACGGACAACTTAGGAGGTCTGTAGGAGAGTTTGTGGCACAAGTGGATGCAGGCCTAGGAAAAAATAGATTGAGGAGAGACAGTTTAAGAATTATTGGACTACCTGAAAGCCATCATCAAAAAAGAGCCTGCGCATCATATTTCAAGAAACTATAAAGGAAAATTGCCCTGATATCTTAGATCCAAAGGGTAAAATAAAAATAGAAAGAGTTCACTGATCACCTCCTGAAAGTGATCCCCAGATGAAAGCTCCAGTTATATAATAGCTAAATTCCAGAGTTCCCAGGTCAAGGAGAAAATATTGCAAGCAGCCAGAAAGAAACAATTCAAGTATCCCGGGCCCACAGTCAGGATCACATAAGATTTAGTGCCTTCCATGTTAAAGGAGCAGGAAGCTTAAAATATGATTCAGGCACCCTTCATTCTATTACACCTTGCTTTATTGAGCTTCCTAGGTGATTGCATTTTTATTAATTGAAAGTTTGTGGCAGGCCTGGGTCGAGCAAATCTATTGGTGCCATTTTTTCCATCAGCTCACAGCATGTCTCTGCATCACATTTTGGTAATTCTCACAATATTTCAGACTTCTTCATTCTGATTTTAGCTGTTAGGATAATCTGTGATCAGTGATCTTTGGCATTACTCTTATAATTGTTCTGGAGCACCATGAGCCTCGCTCATATAAGATGATGAACTCAATTGACAAATGATATGTGTGTTCTGACTGCCTATCATTCACTGTCCTGCCATTCCCCTATCTTCCTCCCTCACCTCGTCTTCCTATTCCCTAGGACATGGTAATATTGGAATTAGGCCAATTAATAACTCTAAAACATCCCCTAAGTATTAAAGCAAACAGAAGAGTCATTAGATGCAGCAAAATTAATCATAGTCTTATTTTAAGAAATTGCCACTGGCCACCCAACCTTTAGTAACCACTGCTCTGATCAGTCAGCTGCCATCAAGATTGAGGCAAGACCCGCTACCAGCAAAACGATTGTGACTCACTGAAGGTTTAGATCATGGTTTTTTTTAGCAATAAAGTATTTTTAATTAAGATATATACATTATTTTTAGACAGAATGCTATTAAACACTTAATAGATTACAGGGTAGTGTAAACATAATCTTTATATGCAGTGGGAAACAAAATGTATGTGACTCACTTAATTGCAATATTTGCTTTATTGTTGTGGTCTGGAACAAACCTGCAATATTTCTGAGGTATGCCTGTATTCTGGAGGGCTGATGAAGATTACAACTAAGAATCACCTACCCAGCAAAATTGAATGTAATCCTTTAAGGGAAAAATGTATATTTAATGAAATAGAGGGCTTCCCAAGCATTCCAGCTGAAAGGATCAGAGGTGAATAGAAAATTTGCCATTCAAACACAAGACTCAAGAGAAGCATAAAAAAGGTAAACAGGAAAGAGTAATCAAAAGGGACTCGATGGAATTAAACTGTTTCCATTCCCTAGGGGAGGATGACATGTTTAACTCCTAAGTATTTAGTTTTTAGGGTAGTTAAAGGGAGTCTGTATAGACAGAGGGCATGGGTATGAGTCAATTATGTTGGGAATGATTTTCAGAGAAACAATGTGGGGTGAGAAAGAGGGATGCTCTAGGAGAAGGGGAAGGGAAAGGTAGAATGGGGAAATTTTTGTCACTTTTTATAGATCTTTTTATAGTGGAGGGGAGAATAGAATGGTGAGAGACAGGCATTGTTTGAACTTTACTTTCATTGAAATTGGTTCAAATGCAAAAGAATTATATATATGTGTAGGTGTATACATATACATATGCATACATACAGATATACATATGTATGAATTGATAGAGAGATAGGAGGGAAGGGGATAAGAAATATGAGGAGGGGAATAATAAGGGAGAAGGTGGAGTGGGGAAGACAGTGGCTGGAAGCAAGACAGACTTTTGAGGAGGGACAGGATTAAAAAAAGAGGAGAAGGATAAACAGGGGAAATGGGATGGAGGATGAGGGAAATGCATAGTTAATGAACATAACTGTGAATGTGAATGGGATGAGCTAACCCTTAGAATGGAAGTGAACAGCAGAATGGATTACAACCCAGAACCCAATACTATGTTGTGTACAAGGGACACATCTGGGACCAAAAGACATACACAGAGTTGAGATGAAGGGCTGGAATGGAGCCTAGTATGCTTCAGCTGAAGTGAAGAGGGCAGGGGTGGCAATGATCTCAGACAAAGCAAAAGCAGAAATAGATCTAATTGAAAGAGGTAATCAGGGAAACTACATTTTGCTGAATGGCACCATAGACAAATAACGCTAATATCCAAAAACTGCCCAAAAAGTCTCTCTGATGAAGGATTTACTTCTAAAATATATAGGAACTGAGTCAAATTTATAAACGAAAAGCCATTACCCAACTGATAAATGGTCAAAGGATATGAATAGGCAATTTTCAGAAGAAATCTAAGCTATGTATATTCATATGAAAAAAATGTTCTAAATCATTATTGATAAGAGAAAATCAAATTAAAACAACTCTAAGGTACCTCCTCAAATGCTGGAGGGGATGAGGGAAAATAGGTACATTAATGAACTGACCCAATCATTTTGGAGAACAATTTGGAACTATGCTCAAAGGGCTATAAAACTGTGTATACCCTTTGACCCAGCAATCCCACTACTAGGTATGTATACCAAAGAAAATGGAAAAGAACCTATATGTATAAAATATTTATGGCAACTCTTTTGTGATGGCAAAGAATTAGAAATTGAGGGATTCTCATCAATTCTGGAATGACTGAACAAGCTGTGATACATGATTGTGATGGAGTAGCATTGTTCCATAAGAACTGATGAGGGGGGTGGTTTCAGGAAAACAAACAAACAAACAAACATGGCAAGACCTACATGAACTGATGCAAAGTCAAGTGAGCAGAACCAGGAGATTATTGTGCACAGTAAGAGCGATGGTGTAATGACGATGAACTGGGAAAGACTTGGCTATTCTGATCAGGCATGATAATCCAAGGCAATTCCAAAGGACTAGTGATGAAAAATGCTCTCCACTTCTGGGGAGAGAACTGACAAACTCTGACTGCAAATTGAAGTACAATTTTCTTATTTTTTGTTTTCTTTTTTTTCTTTTTTTTTTACAATATGGCTAATGTGGAAATATGTTTTGCATAATTTCACTTTATAATTAACATATTTTTTGCCTTCTCAGAGAGTGGGAAGAGGGGTGGGAGGGAGAGAATCAGGAACTCCAAATTTAAAAAGAAAAGAATGTTAAAAGAAATAAATAATTAAAGAATTTGAAATTAATAAAAGTTTTATTGATAACCTTTTGTTTTATGTCACAATTGTTTCAGAATATAGCTCTCTGCCATCTCCCACCTCTTGTAACAAATATAACAAAGAAAGCAGTTAAATAAACCAATTAATAAAGTGACTGGTGGAGTATTTGATCTGCAGCCACAGTCCCCCACCTCTCTGCTTAGAGGGGGTGCTATATTTTGTGATCTGTTCTTTGGGGCCAAGACTGATCATCACAACCACCTTGCCTTCACTTGTTGAATGTTAATTTCATGAGCATTCTCTTGGTCTGTTTATTTCATTTGGCCTCAGTTCAGAAAGTCTTCCCATGTTTCTCTGAATTCCTCATATTCCTTCTTAAGTTACCACAATATTCCATGATACTCATATATCACAATTTGTCCAGTCAACAATGAGTGGCCACTTTATTTCCAGTTCTTTTTGACTACCAAAAAGACTACTATAAATTCTCTTATATATATATATATATATATATATATATATATATATATATGTTGATTTATGTGTCTATATAAGTATATGCATGTGTGGGTATTTGTGTGTGTATAAGAGTAATATGTATCGGAGTATATATATGCATGTTGTGTGTGTGAGATTGTGTGTGCATGTTTGAGCATATGTCTATGTGTGTATATTAATGTATGCATGTGCATGAGTCTGTGAGTGTACATGTGTATGAGTTTGTGTGTCTGTCTTCCATGGGCTACATATGTGTTCAGAAGTGAGATCTTTGGGGCCACTTTATTACCTCTTTAAAATGAATGGCTGGGATTTGCCTTCTCTTATGCAATTTTCCAACGGGAGAGCTCTGGAGCAGGTGAATACATTACAAAGCTAATTTGCATTAGAATCCTCAGGGGAAGGAGCCTCAAATACTCAGAGGCAGTAATCCGATTTCCAATACTTTGAGTTCTGGTTAGACCTGCTTTCATTTCAACTGTGTAACCCTTTTCCTTTCCCAGTAATAAATGATCAGTGTCAGACGTCTAGGCCTGCCCAGATCTGAACAGGTTGAGGTTCTGTTCAGGCCCTGAGGCTCAAACGATAAATCTGTAACCAGCATAACTCTATTTCCTTTCCTGTTCCTCTGACATTTAATTAATTACTTATTTAAATTATTCTAATAAAAAATGATGCTGGCTAGATTCCTTCAAGTGGAAATATCTTTCCTGATGCTGGCAACTCCAACTCACCAGGATGTACTTAGTTGTCTGGAGTCAATTTGTTAAGTCTCTCTGGCTTCTAAACTGTCATGGATGGTGCTTCCAGTCTGCCTCACCCCTGCTCCCCCACCCCACCAGGTCAGAGCTAGAATATGTCTGCCTAGAGGATGCCATTGGGAAGGTTGATTATCACAAGAGAAGTAAAATGATCCCGTATCATCCCAAGACAAAACATACATTCCTTTTGGATTGTGCCTTCTTCAGATAATTAGGTAGCCTAGATGGCGGCTGACCTCAGACTCAGGAAACCTGGGTTCAGATTCTGCCTCTGATGCATCCTGACTGTGTGACCATTAGTCTAGGTAAACTCTGTAAGTTTCACAGAAGTTGATGATCTTCATCAGTAGGAGATTCTATTCAGGGACTTTCCACATATTAATGATTATAGTTCGGGGCTTTCAGCTGGAAGGGTTGAGCGTGTTTCATGTGGCAGAAGAAGATTTAGAAGCCATCAACCCCATCTCCTTTTCCATTTTTCAATGTCCAAGTTGCTGGATAGAAGTAACCAAGAGGAGATGACGCACCCAAGCTGAGCAGAGAGAGACACCCACAGAGAGACAGCTATCCAAGGTGGGAGGCAGCTTCAGAGAATGAGATCCCTACTCCACCCTCTTGTGATGGAGAGAATGCCAGGTAGGGATTCCGGAAAGAGATAGGTCTTCAAAGCACTACACACAATGGCACTTTGCAAGGACTCCCCAAAGGGAGGAAAAGAAATCCTTATGCCTGCCCATGATAATACCACCTGAACACCCGAGTTCTTTACACAAGTGCCTAAAGAGATTTGGACTTTAAAGTTATGCCCATTCTCACTTATGCGTACATAGAAAGAATGGATCCCCAGTTTGGTGTGTGTGTGTGTGGGGGGGGCTGTTTTGTACCAACTGTTGTTAATATACTGCTTAGTAAAATTCATTTCTAAAATAAGTGGAAAGCACACTGCAGGGGTTCATGAAGGACAGCGTCTCATCATCATTTTTACAGGTGAGGAAACTGAGCCCAAGGTTCCACAGGTAGCAAGTGACTGAGATTCATTCCATGGATAGAGGGCTGAACAAAGCTTTTCTGACTTCAAATCCAACAAATGGCACGATGCTGATCAGACTTGTTCCCCTTGGTCTGAAAGGGTGGAGTCAGGAGCACAGGTGGAAGTTTTAAGTTTACTATAAAGAGAAATGTCCTATCAGTGAAGGTGATCCCCAGGTGAAATGAATTGCATTTGGAGGTTATGGGTTCCCCTTATTGGACATCTCCAAATAAAGGCTGGATTTGGGGAGCATTGTAGGGAAAGTCTCAGATGTGGATTGGACTAGATGGATTCTAAGTTCTGGGATTCTGTAGGATCAAATAGTGTATTCTTTGGGTTTGAAATCAAGTTATTTCCACTTTTGGCCTGGGACAAAATGGCACACCTAGTTAATGCTGCATTTGAATCTATCAAAACATCCCTTTCCTTGGGGAAAAAAAAGGAGTAATACACCTTTTGGGGACTATGAGATTACAAACACCAAGTGGATTGACTTGATTGACCAACTCCCCTTTCCTCCTCCCCCAGACTAAGTCTAGTCTTTGAACACAATGGGAGCTTAGCAAGGGCTGCTGATTATCTCCCTGCTCCTAGTCAGACATCTGGCTTGCCATATTGTTGACTGAAAAATCTTCCTGCTTGGGAATGCTCCCTGAAAGCCTTTCTTCTTCCATTTCTCCCCTTTCTGTCATGAATCCAGATATACCACCACAGTAGTGAATGTCGAAGGCCGTTCAAGGCCATGGCTTATAACCTGTCCTTATATATAACTTATAAACCTTCTATGACAGACAGAACACCTCCCTTACCATTGCTGACCACCATTTCTACTGCCATATCTCAACAAGGTGGCCCTTAAGAGCTAAGTGATCATGAAGGCCTCAGGGCATTGCTTTGTGACTGGGGACAAGTGTGGAAGCCATAGCTGTGGAGTAGACAGCCTTAGAGGTCAAATACTCAGCCCTCCAATTCACAGATGGGGAAACTGAGAACCAGCAAAGGAAGTGAATTGTCCAAGGTGACGCAGTTAACAAATAGCAAAGGGCAAGATTGAAGCCCAGGCCCTCCAACTGCACATCTGGGACCTTGCCCAGTCTATACAGCTGTCTTTATGGTCAAACTTCTGTCCAAAAGGCCAAAGGTTAGAATGTTTAAATATGGTGACTCAAAAGTGTGAGCCTGACTCTCCATTATAACATAATACAGAAATAAGTCAAGGAGCCATGGATCTACCAGCGTGGGAAATCACACACATTTGCCATTCAGCAGTAGGTCATTGCAGTGTGGCCAGAGATTGGGTGAGTGACTTGTCCAGGGTCACATAGCTACTAAGTTCATAGGATCACAGACTGAAAGCTGGAGGAGACCCAGGGGCCATCTAATTCATGCCTTTCATTTATAGATGAGACAGAAGCCCAGAAAGTTGATGACTTGCTCTAAGGTTAAGTGACTTGTACAAGGTCATACACCCAGAAAGTTCATAGGATCATGGAATCATTAATTCAGAGCAAGGTCATCTATTCTAATCCTTTAATTTTACAAATAAGGAAACTGAGACCAGAGAGGTTAAGTAATTTGTACAAGGTCACAAGGATTATAAGTAGAAGAAATGGAATTCAAAGTGCAATGCTCTTGCTACAATATCATCCCATTGACCAGAGTTGGGGCATGAGCTCAGATCTTCTGACTCCACATTGAATACGGATACACTTTGCCATGCTCCTCTTAGAGAAAATAATCTGTCTCTTTCCACCCCACCCATGCTATCAGCCTAGTCTAATGGTGGTGGCTCATTCCCCAGTTGGGTTGTCATTGGTTATGGGTTAGCCAATTTCAGAGTCAAGAAGGTTGACAAAGATCCTCACTTTTTTGCTTTGCGCCTTCTAGGTTAGCTGCACATCTCCTCCAAGGAAATATTAGCTCTGGATTTCACTCTGTCCTGCACACACCTGAATTAACCTAAGCAGAGTCCTTCTGGGACCTAATTACAGCTTTCTCTATGAAATGAGATCCTAGACTTTGGTTTAAAAAAAATCAAGGCAATAAAAATAAATTCATTAACTAAAGCTTGCTGGGGACAGGACATTCTGAGCAGCATAATCATTTCAGAATTTATGTCTTTTTTCCCATGAAATAACAGCAAGCACCAAGTTTTATATCTGGGCTCATGTTCCTTTTCTCTCCAAAGCTGAGCTAATAAGCCAGGGTGGTGAGGAGACCATCACCAGCATGCCTTGGCTGTAATAGCAGCCATAAGCACAAGGGGAAAAATCATTCCATCATCAGAGGATTTGTTGGTTAATGAATTCATAGGGTTATTTATAGATCTTGAAATAGAGGCCTACTCATTGAATCACTCATTTTAAAGGGAAGGCAGCATGGCCTGAAGTACACAATTGGCTCTAGTTCTAAATGCACCTAGAGAGACTAGAACATTTCATTTCCATCAGTTTTCATTTTTGGCAATATCGTTTGCTTTAATATCATCCTTCTTCCAGATCCATCCTCCCTACCAAGTGAAGGTATCCCTCGAAAAGAAGAAAAAAGGAAAAAAATACAAATCAGCTTAACTACCAATGCCCTAATGGAACCTGGTCATTTATTGCAATATTCTGTACCCATGGACTCCCACCACTTCAGAGAAGGGAGGGAAGTAGCTCTGGATGTTCTGGTAAATGCTTAACAACTAGTTCTCCAGCACATTTTCAATATTCTCCATCATTAATGTTCTATCACTTCCTTAAGTCTAGACAATCAGCAAATCAATCCATCAAGCCCTAGTTGTAGTGATTGCCTATTCCAAGCTCTAAATGATCCCACTGAAATTTAACAATAGGCTCTCTGAGCTACTTTGAATTGGCTTCAGCATTACCCCAGAAGGACCATAGAATTTTCAATATTGCTAAATTCTACATTTAGGCCACTCAAATGCTCCAAGGGAATCCTCAGTCACAATGAAGATCATAGCCATCCAGGCCTCCCCAACCTGTGCAACTCTGGTTCAAATCCCCTTCTAAGTTCACACCAAAGGGCCTACCCAAAGAACTGAGGGCCTCCTTCACATTCTTGGAGCACACTGGCTTCTATCTTTCATTTCTCATTTTTGCCACATGACCAACCCACTGTCTCTACCAATCACACAATTTCTTGATGATGTTTCTTATTCTCATTATCTTTTAGAATTCTTCATCAATTATGTGTTGCAGCCTGCACCCACCCATCATGGCTCCTCTCTATTGCCCTCTGTGTGGTACTAGCATTTAGTTCCTCAGAAGTAATGATGATTTATATCTCGCTGCTCTAGAGCAAAAATAGGTAAAATGTTAATATAAGAAAGATTGGCCTTGGCTTTCATGGAAAACTTGGGGTCAGTGAGAGAGTTTTGCCACTCCCCCTAAGCAATCCAGCCACACTCTCCTCTTTAGCCAGCTCACTGTCTGTTTGTACTATTTGGTCCCACAGATACATACCCTTGACAAGCTCTTTAGGGTGTCCATTCTAAGTGAATGATAAAATCTGGGATTTGGTTTGAGAAACCACAGTTAGCCATACTATCTTGACTCCAACATAGTGATGTCATGTTGGCCTTCTTAAAGAACAAAGGAAAATAATCATACCACGTGCTCTTCAGCAATACTATCCTTGACTATCTAACAAATTAAAGCTTTCTGAAGCTTTTCATAGAGTGTGACTGAACTTCCAAGTTCAGATACATCTCTGGGGTCCTCAAGGGATATTTTCATTTTTCAATCAATCCATGACCCAATTGATGTGTACATTCCCTCTTTACTGGAACAGACTGAAACTTACCCATGCCTTTTTACTCTGAGCAAGTTTGGTCCAAGTCGTCCATAGAGGGGCCACACCGTGGTTAGTTGGTTCCTTCTAGGGCTGTCTTATTCTTTTGTTTGTATCCCCAGAATCTAACATCATGTCTAGTTTATAGTAGGTAATTCATACGTGCTTGGTGAACATTAATGCTATAACTACCAGTGTAATACTTGGGCCATCCATTATCCCTTTTTATTGGACTACTTTCATTTGCAATCACACTTGTCCTTGAAGATGTCATTTATATCACTTCTTGTGGGTGTGTCTTCATTGGCGAGATGCTGAAGCTTACTTCGGCCAACAATGTATCTCTCTATCGTCCTTTAAGTCACCTGTAATTGTGAGTTTTCTTGATGGTGATGGTCCATGATGCATATTTATGTGATATCACAGGGAGAATATTGGTGCTAAGAAAAGGGGCTCACATGAGAGAATAGTTTTGGAATTATGAAAGTATAAAATAAATCCCTAAAGAAGATTCAGACCTTTCTCTTGCTCCTATTCAGTATTAGGCTCAGATCATTGTTCATGTGCAGAACAAGTTTCAGCTAGACTTTCGTCATGCACCTACACGTCATAATTCAAGCAATATGCATTCCTCATTAACCTGGTTTTTCCCTTGTGTATTGAAAGGGCAATATCTTTGGAGTGGTCATGGATCTTGGAGGGAGCATACCTGTGTGAACAAAGCATCTGAAATATTCCAAAGATCCCTTAGATCATTCCACAGATCATTCTCTCTCTTTTTTCTGTCTCATGTATTTTGGCCTTCAGGAGACTCAAAGAGACCCTCTTTATCCAAGACAGAGACATTCTCATGAGCCATCTGACTCAATTCTCATTCCAGTTATGGCCAGCCCTATGCTTTCCCACAGCTAGCTGGGTAGAATGGACCTAGAATCAGGAAGATTTGAGTTCAAATTTAGCCTCAGATACTTCATAGCTATGTGACCTTGAGAAAATCATGTAATCCTATTTGCATCAGTTTTCTCATCTGTAAAATGAGCTTCAGAAGGAAATGGCAAACCACTCCAGTATCCCCAGATGGGCTCATAGAGAGTCAGACATGACTGAACAACAACAACATACTTCTCCAGAGACATTTCCATCTAGTTCTCTCTTCACCTTCTCTCCCCACTTGGATTACTTTGTATTTACTTAACTATGTACATATTAGACCACAGCTGTCCTGGGATGTAAGCCCCTTGAGGGTAGAGCTGCTTAATTTTTTTCCTTTGTATCTCTAACACATAGCCCAGGGCTCTGTGCACAACAAATATTCCAAATGTTGGACTAAACTAGAATAAAAAGGGGGAGATTAACATGATCGGCTTCTGGTTGGAAGGTCTTTCATCAATCAATTAACAAGCATATATTAGGTATATAAAGTATGTTAGGTATTGAGAGAACAAAAAGAGAAACAACCCAAGCTTGCAAGGACTTATCATCATTGGGGGGAGAAAAGGAATATTTGGATAGAGATGAGAAAAGAAAATGGAAAAGTATAGAAGCTGCCAAGCTGGCCCCTTATTTTCAGACCCAACCACCGATTAGAGAACCATTCATTTCAGCTTGGAGTATTCGATGTTTCAAGTCAATAGCTTTTGTAAAACTGTATCTCTTCTCCTTTTTTGTCCTGTGTCTCTCTTCTCTTTCATGGTTAAACTCTTTGTGAAAGCCATCTACAATCAGTGCCTCCACCTCCTTCCCTCTCACTCTTATGAAGTCAGTTCTCAGCAGCTTGTCTTCCAACCTCATCGTTCAACTGAAGCTGCCACTAGATTTGGCAATTAAGTAGTCAGCGATAGGTTTGGAGAGAACGCTCATTATGAGTACATTTCAATGGACACATTGATACATTCATGAAAATTATGGGTGAATCGTATTTTGGTAACTCGGGTCAGAGTTAAATGCAGAGCAGAGCGTGGTGGCTAGTTACAAGAGCTCTACAATGATACTGTGATCAAATAGTTCTTTGGCAGAGCTGAGGATACAAGTGTGGCTGCTGTGATAGTGTGGAAAGAGCTCCAACACTACAGCTGGCGCATCTAGGCTCAAGTCCCAGGGTGGGAATTCAGTCTCTGTATGAATGGGCAAGTGAAGGCACTTTTTAGGGCTTCACCTGCATCATCTGTAAAATAAGGGGGTTCATAGGATTGGAGCTGGAAGAGACGTCAAAGGTCATTTAGCTAAACCCCTTCATTCTGCAGCTGAAAACCCCCGATTGTCAGGTGCTTATGCCACATCTGGACAAAGGAGAAGAGTCAGGATTTAAACCCACATCCTTTGTCTTCAAAAGCATCACTCTACAAATACTGCACTGCCCACCTTACTGAGGTCCTGTCCGGTTTTAGAGGCTATGACCTGGGAGAGTCACTGGTGAGCCATACCTGGGCAAAGCCTCATGGTCTATCTCTTCATGTGTAAAATGGGTTTGAATGATCCCTGCCTTGTCTATCTCTACAGAAGATGACGAACAGGTGAGATATTGGATATGAAAATTCTGTTGGAATATGTGCGAGAATACGAGGACAGCTAGAATGGCCTTCGTCAAAGCAGTGGCTGGTTGATCCAGACCCATGATTTTATTGGTATAGACAGCTTCGAGTAAGGGACTTCTCTACCAGTCCAGGTCCACAGCTATGTTGCAGCTTATATTATTGACTTAGAGAGGAGCTCAGAGGAAAGAGATGTGAAAAGACTCGCCCAGGTTCACACAAGCAGCACGTTTCAGAGGTAGAACTTGAACCCAGGTCTTCCTGGCTCCGAGGTCATCTCTCTGTTCACTACAGCACACTGACTCTCCTCATTCGGTCCTTGGAGATTAAACTGGTTTCAGCATAAAGTACGTATTATTCATCCAGAGCCCTTTGTGGAGGTCATCTCAACTGATGCTCACAGCAGCCCTGTCAGGTAGGTGCTCTGATTATTCCCATTTTACAGACGAGGAAATTGAGGCTCAGTGAGATTATGTGACTCTCCTAGGATCACTTAGCTTATAAGTATCTGAGGCAGGATTCAAACTCACATCTTCCTGACAACTAAGGCTAGTATTTATCCACTCCAAACCCTGCCTCAATGCCTTAGTTTATCTTGAGTTAAAGAGCTCTTCATATAAATCTCCCTAACGTATTTCCAAATAGGATAATACAGAAGATAACCTGGTCATTTGGGTCACCACGACTTAGCACAGTGACTGGCACATAGTAGGTCCTTCATGAAGGCTTGTTGACTGACAGGATATTGTATCATAGTGGGTTGTAGAAAGAGTGCTTACTTTGGAATCAGCAAAGATTGGGATTTGAATTCCATTTCCAGTGTTTTCTAGTTGTAAGACCCTGGAAAACCAGAGAAAGTGCAGAGAGGCATCTCACTTACAGTCACAGAGCCAGTAAGTGTCAAGGGCAGGACCTGAACTCAGGGCAGGTCTTCCTGCCTTGGGGTCTGGCTCCCTATGCATCAGGTCACTTTATCTGGTTATCATCTGTCTAGTACATTCAGCTTCTGGCTTTTAGACAATGCTCCATTTTCTTAGAGAGACGCACACATATTTAAAGGCCCTCCTTGTTCTGTAAGTATGACCTCCCTCCTTTTGCTCAGGTATCAGCCTGTGGCTGCCTAAACCCTAAGGCAGTATTGCTGCCTGCAGCCCTCATCTCTGAGGTCTCCCTGTGGGAAGGCTGGCTGTAGGAGGGTATCAGTTTTTGCAGCTGGCTTGGTGGGCAGTGTGATCCTGGGGGATACTTCCTCTCCCCATTGTATATACATTTATAAATAGATTGAGACACATTCCAATGAATGCAGTTCCCCACTGTGGGAGAGAGTGCCTTCTACTGAGATAGGGAAAGTCCACTCTCAGGAATCCACAAAACTTTTGAGATTGTTGCTTCCCCAAGGGACACAATCTCTGCTGGAATCATCAAGTCAGGGCTCATTCGCAGTATCTCCTGGGGAGAATTTGTTGATGGTCAAGAAGTGAGAGGCTTCAGTTTTGCAAAATGTTCATTTTAGAGGAATTGGGGGAGGGGAGTGATGTAAGATCACAGCTCTAGAAAGGGCCTTCATTTTTCACATGAGGAGGCTATGACCCATACCATCTAAATAGGCATCAGGAGCAGTACAGGGGAGGCTACTGGGAGTGGAGTGTCACGTAAAGACCACTGCCCTGGGGAGTCAGCAGGACAGAGTTCAAGTCTTGGCACTTCTGCTAACTTGTGAACCTCACCTCTCTGGGTCTCAATTTCTTTCTCTGGAAAATGGGGTGAGGCTACTAGAGTGGAATTTTCAATTGTGTTTGACTTCCTGTGAACCCACTTGGGGTTTTCTTGGCAAAGACAGCGCAGTAGTTTGTCATTTTTTTTTACAGATGAGGAAACTGCGGCAAACAGGGTTAAGTGATTGACCTGGAGTCACACAGCTAGTAAGCTTCTGAAGCTGGATTTGAACTCAGGTCCTCCTGAGTTCAGGGCTGGCTCTCTACCCACTGTACCACCTAGCTGCCCCACTATGAGAAAAGACTTTTAGACTTTTAGAACTGAGAGCCTAACATACTTCAAGACCTTCAATAATAGCAAAGGTTAAATTTTCTTGTTACTGAGTAAGGAATTCATTCAACTAACTAACAAACATTTATTATGCTCCTACTAGAAGACAGTTGCTTGCCAGGTAGTGGGAATACAAAGACAAAAATGAAACAGTCCCTGCCCTCAAGGAACTTGCACCCTAAGGGGAGGGACAACAGGTTCATACCCAAGCATGTACAAGATAGAGACAAAATCAATCAAAGATAATCTGTAGGAGAAAGGTAGGAGCGACTGAGAGAAGAGCAAAGGAACCATGCAGAAGGGGGTGCTTTGGCCAAGGACCAAAGGAGAATAGGAAATAGGAGAAATAGGAGAAAAGTCAGAGGTGAGGAAGAATTCATCTGGGCAGGGATATAGTTTGTGTGGAGACACAGAGATGGACAATGGGATACGAGGGACAGCGAAGAAGCTGTAGAATCGAGGATGGGAAGGTGTCTGTAACAAAACTGCAGGGGTAGGTAGGAGCATGGCTGGGAGCCAGGAAAGTGGGTAATGGTTTTTATTTTTTAATTAACGTTTTATTGGTACCGTTTATTTCTACCCCACTGTTAGCTTCAGTGCCAACCCTAGTGAGACGTCACCGACAAACATTTAAGCAAAACTGTCCACTTTCATCAAACTGCATTGCAACACTCAGTACCCATAGTCCTCTGCTTCTCTAAGGAGAGAAGGGAGGGGCATTTCATCATTGCTTCCCTACGTCTATGATGGCTCATACAATCATACAGTGTTAGGCTTTGCTTCAGTGCTCTTTTCTTTTACCTTATCATAATCATTGTTTTGTCGTTTTCCTGATTCTGCTTACTTTGCTCTGTCAGTTAATACATGTCTTCCCTTGTTTCTCTGAACTCCTCATATTCACAGAATCAAGAATTTGAATTAGAAGGGACTCCCCCCACCCTCATGGCATCTGGCCCAATTCATACATGAAAAGACTCCCCACTGTAACATACAACAAACGGTCCTCCAGCCTCTGTGTGAAGACCTCCCAAGAGGGGGAACCCAGTACCTCCCAAGGCAGCCCATTGCACTTTGGGACAGCTCTCATGGTTGGGAAGTTGTTCCTGACATTAAGCCACATTTTCCTCTTTAACGTTCCTCTACTGTTTTGCCCAATAGGGCCAATCCAAAGAAGCCCAATCCTTCCTCTAGAGACAACTCTTCAAACACTTAACAAAGCTATGGGCTACCCTCCCCCATTCTCAGTCTTCTTTTCTCCTGGCTATACAAATATGCCCAGTTCTTTCAAACGATCTTTGCATGATATGGAAGGACTCAAGGCTTTTCGCCATCTGCTTGCCCTTCTCCGGCCAGAAGCCAGCTGATTTTCAGCTAAATCGCATTTATTTTTCTTCATTTTCTTCTGTCTTTGAGCACCCTTTTTCTCCCAATATAGCTGTGTGCCTAGAAACTCCCACTTTTGTTGTTGTCTTTATCTTTTCTCATTAATCTCAGGCCATTCTGAACCTTAACATTTGACACTTTCTATAGGATGGAGCCACATATTTTATCAATCTTCTGTTACTCATACTTATACCTTCTGTACATTTCTTCTTAAAATCTGAGTTGGTTGGTGAATTTCCTTTACAGCCATATATTCATCATTTCTGAAGGTACTGTGATAATCAGTTAAATACACATAAGACAATTTGTTTGGCTATTCACTGATCAAGAGACATCCATAGTTTTCTGTTACCATACAAAGTGTACCTATGAATATTTTTGCATATGGAAATCTTTCTTCCTTTGCTATCCTTGGAATATATAATATATATGTTATATCTAACATGTATATTACATATATGTGTCCAATAATGGGATTTCTGGGTCAAAAGGTAGGAACAGTTTGAAGATTTTCTCTACAGAATTGTTCTACAGAATGGTCAGAATCACTCCATACTTCACCAACAGTAATGAGTGAGTCTTTATTCTTGCAGGACTCAACAATGATTTCTCAATTTTTTAATGTTTGCCAATTTGTCAGTGTGAGGTGTAATGAGAATTGTTTTAATTTACATTTATTTATTGTTAGTGATTTGAAATAATCTTTCATATGATTTCTAATAGTTGTAATTTTTTAAAAAAATCTTGGTTTATATCATTTGACTCCTTATTTCTTAAGAATAGGCTAATAGTTTGTAGAAACGTTTCCCAGGACAAGGGGTTTGTGTTGAGGGGTTTGGGATGAAACAGATCGGATTTCTAGTTGACTCTGATTTTATCCCAAATCCCAATAAATTAGAAAACCTCCATTACCAGTCACAGTAACAGATGGAAGGAAGACATTCTTTGAACAGATTTCATGCCCATTTAATCTAGGATCCAACTTGAGAGATGAATGATTGGCTATCTGCTTCAAAATGAAGAATCTTGGCAAATGGGTTAAGACTCAAATGATATTAGACTTTGCTATTTAATTCAGTTCAGTTCTTTGTAAATCAACAAATTCTGGGGATAAAAGGCAAAAAAAAATCAAATGAAATTTAAAAAGTCCCAATTACTGCCATCAAATATCTTGCCTTCTACTGTATGTGTGTGTGTGTGTGTGTGTGTGTGGTGTGTGTGTGTGTGTGTGTGAGAGAGAGAGAGAGAGAGAGAGAGAGAGAAGGGAGAGGAGAGGAGAGAAAGAGACAGAGAGAGGAGAGAGAGACCAGAGAGAGTGAGAAGAGGAGAGGGAGGAGAGACAGGGAGAGAGAAGACAGAGAGGAGAGGAGAGAGAGAGACAGAGACAGAGAGAGAGAGAGACAGAGAGGGACAGAGAGACAGAGAGAGAGAGAGAGAGAGAGAGAGAGAGACAGAGAGAGAGACAGACAGACAAAGAGACAGATGCAGAGAGAGGAGGGAGAGGGAGGGATGGAGAGAGAAAGAGAGGGGAAGAGAGAGAGACAGAGAGAGAGAGAGACAGAGAGAGAGAGAGAGAGAGAGAGAGAGAGAGAGACAGAGAGACAGAGAGAGACAGAGAGAGAGAGTGTTGCGGGAAGAAAAGGAAAAAGGGGTAGTATATATAAAGGGGTGTTTTAATAGAGTGAATGCCTTATTTTCTTCGAGCATTGCATTTTGTAGACTGAGTTGTATCAGCATTCTTTTTCTCAATGTATTCATTCTTAGCTTAAATTTTTCATTTTGGCCTCCAGCTAGAAAGCAATGATCTCAAAGCTGTATATCAGACATGTATTTCTTACTACAAAGTATTCATTTCACTGTGATGCTTTGTCAATGCTGGCCATTAAAATTAAGAAAAAAAGACTGGTAATGGATTGAACTATATAATCACCACTCAATTCTAATTTTTTTTCAAGGAGGTGAAATTCATTCAAGTGATTTAGAAATGTTCCCCTGAATTAAAAAAAATAGAATGAATGAAAACTTTTTCATAGAACACAACAGGAAGTTCAATGAGTGCCTTCCCTAGCATCCTGGGCTCCATGAGATGCAGCCCACTGGACATGCTTTGACCTTCCTGTGGCAATGTCTTTTCCCTCCCAATGACAAGGCACACTTGTGCCAAGAAGAATGAGCAGGAAGCAACCTGGAGCAGGGCGGTGAGGCTTGGATTTGGAATCCTACAGCAGTAAGATGCAATCAGAGTTCCTGGGTTCAAATTCTGACTTTGCAGCTGGCTTCTGGAGGGACCCTGGGAAGGAATTTCTTCTCTCTTGACCTCTGCACTTTCCGCCTTTTAAAATGAGGGATGTCTGCTAGTTGCCTCTGGGCTCCCTTCCAACTCTGAGATGCTGTGATCCTCCAAAGATATTTATTCTCATTTTCCCCATTAAGAGCCATTCAATCCCCAATGGCATGTCCCATGTTAGTGTCTATACAAAGAGAAAACACAAAACTGGATCAGGATTCTTTTCTCCCATTATAGGGCCAGAGAAAGCCAGGCTGAGCTCCAGATGTGCAAGTTGCCTTCCTCAGCTCCTTGGACAGCAGCTGCAGATGAGCAATACTGGTATGGCCAACCAAGGTTGGAAAGTTTCAAGATGGTGGGGTGGAGGGGGGGGGAGATACACTAGAAGTTTCCAAGAATGTAAATGCTGTGGTCTGGCCAGAGCAGATACACTTACTGTCATTTATCATTTATAAAGTGATTCTTGTGTTTATAAAAGTTTAGTGATAATTTTATTCATTGCTACTTTTAACAACAGTGATGATTCACATTTACAGAAAGCTCGAAGGTTTGCAAATATTTATAGCATGATCCTCTTCCATAAATCATCATATCTTAATTACCAGGCAGCATGGTACTGGGGAAAGCTTGCTGGATTTGGTGTTAGGAGACTTAAGTTTGAATCTTGTCTCTGCCACTTTCCTGAGTGCCCTTGGGCAAATCAATTCACTTCTTGGGCCTTACTTTCCCCAACTGTAAAATGGGAGGTAATAACCCATCCTTGCCTAAGTGGGCTCAAGTTTGGAGAGCCCATAAGGCAAAGGGTGACTGAGAGCTCCTGGTAGGTCCTTCATGGGGCCCTCATGATATTCCCCTTAATATAGGAGAGCTTCCACCTGGCCTCTTGGCACAGTCCTGAAACTGCCTTTCCTCAGTGCATCTCTTGAGTTAGATCTTCAGCTCTCATTTGCTCTCTAGATCACGATACAGATGGTGCTGCCAGTGAAGGCTGTTTCTGGAACATTGTTAGGACAAGGACACTGAAGAGAAGTCCAAATTCTCCGGCCCCTGAAGTTCACACAGTTATCTTTTCATTAGGTGGCAGACATTCCACCCCTTCCCCCAAGCTGGATTGGACTATTTTCTTCTCTGAGTTGCCAGATACTTGGATCCCAGGTTTCAAACTGACTTGATATTTTATACAGGACCAATACTATTGAAATGTCTTTTGATGGATTGATTTAATAGAAATGTCTAGGCCAGTCAGGTCAAACTCAAACAGATATGGGAACGACTAAACTATAGCCATGGATCCCTGCAAGCTGCATATTGACTGAGAAAACCACATATTAACATAATCTATGTTTTATTGTATCTTTATTTCATTAAATATTTCCCAATTATATTGGGAGTGTTGTGGGCCTCATGAGGCCCTTAGGTTGGGTCTTTGACACCTCTGGTCTATGCTTAGTTCACATCTGGTTCTTATCTCTGGTTGGTTCATTCCATCTAGAGGCCTGGGTGGCTCAACTATTATAGTAGGATCATAGAGAGCTTGGGTGACTTGTCTAAGTTCACACAGGTAGTAAAGGTCAGAAGAAAGATATGAACACAGGCCCTCTGGTTCAATCCAGTGTTCTTTTACTATATCAAACTGACTTACCTATTGGTCATCTAGGCTTGTCTATCCTTTGCGAGGGACATTGCTTCCAATCCTCCAAGGTCCGTATTCATCTAAGCAGCCACAAGCCCACTGAGCCCAAGCATTCCCCTGTCTGTCCAGCTCTCCAGCTGCTCGCCAACCTGCCCATTGGGCCTCCCTCTCAGTATAAATAATACAATTGCAAGTTCTCTTCCTAGGGGCCAGCCATTAACCCTGCTCACGCTCATGATGCTGGGAAACCTTATTTCTGACTCATTACCTGGGCCTCCTTAAATTGAGCATCATTTCAAAGGGTGAGACAAGAAGTAGGGAGAACACACCTGGAGGATAGTTCTTTATCCGACTCACAAGATGTGGTCTTAATGGTGACAATGGTTTAGTTGAACTGAGCAGTGGACTTGTGAAATGATAGCTTTGCTTCTTGGTTCCTGTTCTGAAAAGCCCTCACTGGCTGTGGAGGGCCCATAGGCAAGCTTTTCCCTCCTTATTAACTACCTTCACTGGCATGACAACCAAACCTTTCAAAGGTGAATATCGATCCTTACAACCCTCTCCCTCCTTGCTGGGACCCTTGAGTCACAGGCCCTGGCAGAGTCAGAAAGGGGGGGAGTCAGACTCCTTAGAAAGGAGTTGGATCAGGGTTTACATGGGAAAGGAGAATGATTTTCAGAAAAAAAAATCAAGCAAGCTAACCGCCCCAGGAAGACTTTTGTTCTTGCAGTGATTTGTTAGAGGAAGTGGGGTTCTAGCTAAAAAATGGCCTTGGCTTCAAAAAAAGCCCAGTAAAACTCGCAGTACATTACCTGCTGGACCGGGCCTCTGAAGGAGCTCGTTCATATTGTGGTCACCCTCTCGACTACACTCAAAGGATGAACCACTGATTTTCCAGGTGGCCCTACCAATGAGCTTGACCCAGAATAAAGGGGCCTTACTGGGCACAAATTCTTCTACAGGTCATGAGAACCCATCCTCACTGGAGCTGATGAAGAGATTAGTCATTGACTCAGCTAAACAATTTGTGCCCTTGCGACTGAAAAATGAGTGTTAAAAAGTTGGATTAATGCTGTTTGTGGTTTATCCTTAGTGACCTCCATACCACACACATACCTCTGATTGAACCCTTCTTTGTAATAAAGAAACCAGACAGCAAACCTGACATGCGGCCCACTTCTGCCCATGGATACCACTTTCCTAGAAGAGAAGTTGGATCATATCATGGCCCTCTCCAAGAAGCTTGTTTTGTTTTCTGTTTGCTTAGCCTCCCAGTGGTGCTTGAATCATTTTCCAGTTGACAAATGGTCAAAGGACATGAACAAGCAATTTTCAGGGGGAAAAAACCAACTATCTATGTTGTTGTTGAGTCATTTCAGTCATGTCTGACTCTTTGTGATCCCATGTGGGGTTTTCTTGGCAAAGATCGTGGAGTCATTTGCCATTTCCTTCTCTAGCTCATTTTACATATGAGGAACCTGAGGCAAACAGGGGTGACTTGCCCAGGGTCACACAGCTAGTGGGGCTCTGAGGCTGGATTTGAACTCAGGTCTTTCTAGGCCTGGCACTCTGTCTACTGCATGACCTAGCTGCCCCAACCTTTATATCCACATGCAAAAATGTTCCAAGTCTCTAATAATTAGAGAAACACAAGTTAAAGAAACTCTGAGGTTTCGCCTCACTCCCAGTACATTGTCAAATGCCCAATGTTGGAGGAGCTGGGGAAAACGGGTGCATTAATGCGATATTAGGAGGGCTGTTCTAGAAAGCAATTTGAACCAGGTCCCTGAAGTTACTAATCTATGCCTGCCCTTTGACTCAGCAATACCACTACCAGGCCTATGCCCCAAAGAGATCAAGAGAAGAGGAAAAGGATCCACACGTGCAAAAATACTTAAAGCAGCTCTTCCTGTGATGGCAAAGAAATGGAAACTAAGGGGGTATCCATCCATTGGAGAATGACTGAATAAATTGCAGGTAATCAGACACTCCTGGAGTATAAGAAATGAGGGAAGGCACAGTTTCGGAGAAGGCTGAGAAGATTATATGAGCTGATGTAGAAGGAAGAAAGCAAAGTCAACAAGCATTTAGTAAGCACTTACTGTATGCCAGGAACCATTGCTAAGTGTTGTGGATATAAAGAAAGGCATAAACACTCCCTGTCCTGAGGGAGCTCATGATCCAAGGGAAAACAAATTCGAAGAACTAATTAGAAGAGCAATTTATATTACAGCAATAACGTTGCAAAAATGAACAATCTTGAATGACTTATGAACTCTTATTAACACAGTGACAAAACAGGATCACAGAGGACCCAGCACGATGTGTGCTACCCACCTTGGGAGAGGGAAGTGATTGACTAAATGTGCAGGAAGAGACACATTTTTGACATGGCCAGTGTGAGGATATTTTTTGCTTACCTATGCATATTTAAAAAATCTTCTTATTTCTGTTTTTCTTTTTTCCTCCCCAGTGGGACATGGGAAAGGAAGATGGCAGAGAAAGTTATTAGCTGAAAAAAATTAATTTAATGAAAGAAGGTTTTACTTGAGTTGTGGCACGAAGGAAGCCAGAGCTTCTGAAAGTCAGAAAGGAACTTGGAGAATTTTCCAGTCCTGGGAGACAAGCAGCACAAAGCTACAGAAATGAGAGATGAAGCATTGTGAGCATACAGCAAGTGGCCTAGTAGGGCTGGGGCACAGAGGATATGGAAGTCTCTCCAAGGGAAGATTGGAAAGGTGGGAAAGGGCCAGAATAGAAAGAGAAATTCTAGTACAACGGTGGTTCTGGCAGGATGTTTAGTAACAAGGTTACTTCAGAGCAAGGGGCATCGATGCCCAGGAGCATCAATAAAGCTGAGGTCAGAGGCAAAGATCCCCAAAATGGAGGGGGTGGTGTTTGTTAGTCAGGATCAGCCTGAAGGGAAGGAAATAATCCAGGAGTAGTCAGCCCATGATTTTTCCTCCAAAATAGAGGGGATTAAAAGGTGGAGAAAAGAAAGAATAGGAACATGGAGCCAGATGCCATTTTCCTTGGCCATTGGACAGACCAGGACTGAGAGATCTAGGCCAACCCTGCCCCGTGGGGACCCAATTTCATGCATTTACTGGGGTGGTGGCTGACTATGAACTGAAATGGATTGGCATTGGGAGAACCAGAGTACCTCAATAGCAAGGTCTGGAGCTGAGGAGATGATGAAGCATCTGAATCTACACATTGGAATTTATTCTATTCGTCATCTACACCATGACCTGCAATCATAACATCATAGATTTTTAAGCTGCAAGGGACCTCATAGGCCAGAGTCTAACCTCTAATTAGACAAATGAGGAAACTGAGGCTCAGAGAGGTTAAATTAGACTTGGCCAGAAGTGATTGTGGACTTGTCCAGGGTCACAAAGCTAGCAAGTATCTAAGATGGGATTTGAACCCAATCTTTCTAACTCCAAGTCACGCTCTACCCCAAACACTGCACCCCACTCTTCCAATCTTTCCTGTCTCTCAGTCTATCACCCTGGTTTGGTATTCTCCCTCTTCACCACCTTGACTTTGAGGTTGACTAGTTCAACCACACTATCAATTACTCTTGCATTCCTTGCCATCTTGTCCTATCACCAATCATGCCAATTCCCATCCTTGGCTACCCAACAATCCACGTTCTGCATCTACTCACACAAAATGCTCAATGCTCCTAGAGAGTCACACTAGGGCTGCCTGGGATCACTGCAAATTTCTATTACCCCATCTTAACCAGGCCCTCCCTATTTTATAAGCAGCCTCCTCTTCATCATCATCATTACCATCACCTCATTTGCATCATCATCATCATCACCACTATCATCATTACCATCACCATAACCATAACTATCACCATCACCACCACCATCATCATTATCACCATCACCATCATCTTCATCATCATCATCATTATCATCATCATTATTATCATTACCATCATTATCATCATCATCATCACCATCATCACCACCACCACCACCATCACCATAATCACCATCATCACCAACATCACCATCACCATCATCACCATCATCACCATCACCATCACCACCATCACCATCATCACCATCATCACCAACATCACCATCACCATCATCACCATCATCACCATCACCATCATCACTATCACCATCACCATCACCATCACCATCATCACCATCATCACCAACATCACCATCACCATCATTACCATCACCATCATTACCACCACCACCATCACTATCACCGTCATCACCATCACCACCACCACCATCGTCATCACCATCACCATCATTGTCATCATCATCATCATCGTCATCATCACCATCACTATCATCATCACCACCACCACGATCACCAACACCATCACCATCATCGTCATCATCACCATCATCATCATCACCATCACCATCACCATCACCATCACCATCACCATCACCATCACCATCACCATCACCATCATCGCCACCATCACCATTATCACCATCATCACCAACATCACCATCACCATCATCACCATCATCACCATCACCATCATCACTATCACCACCACCATCACCATCCCCACTATCACCATCACCACCATCACCATCACCATCACCATCACCATCATCACCATCACCAACATCACCATCACCAACATCACCATCATCACCATCACCATCATCACCATCACCATCCCCACTATCACCATCATCACCATCACCATCATCATCACCATCACCACCACCACCATCACCATCACCATCATCACCATCACCACCACCACCATCGTCATCATCTCCATCACCATCATTGTCATCATCATCATCATCGTCATCATCATCGTCATCATCACCATCACTATCATCATCACCATCATCATCACCACCACCACCATCACCAACACCATCACCATCATCATCATCATCACCATCACCATCACCATCATTGTCATCGTCACCATCACCAACACCATCATCTCCACCATCACCATTATCACCATCATCTCCATCACCATCACCATCACCATCACCATCACCATCACCATCATCATCACCATCACCATCATCCTCATTATTGTTATTATTAATTGTTTTCCTTCTCTGTGCCATATTGCTCCTTCTGTAAACTCCAAGGGAGCAGGGATTGTCTCACTTTTGACTTAATCCTCACCATCTAGCACAGGGCCTGCCACAGAGTAGGCCCTTCAAAAATGCTTGTGGTATTGAAATTCAGGGGCCAAAGAGCTGGGTCTGCTTCCAGCTGACACCTTCTAGCTCAGTAACTTTTGGGCAAATCATGGAACCATCCAAGGCCTCAGTTTCCTGATCTGTATATCAACGTGGGCCCCTTCCCTCCAGAGCTGCTTCAAGGAAAGGAAACCTTGAAGCCTTTGAGAAACATGGGCTGGGACAGATCATGTAATGAGCTGCCCTTTGCTCTCCTAGGCAACAATGGCGTCCAAACTGTTCTCTTTAATGCCTAAAGAACCTCAAGGGATGACTGCCAGGTGGTCATTATGAGCAGCCAGACCCTTCCTCACATCACCCTGGAGACCCTGGGCCTCCCTTCCATGGGGAGGCCCATCCTGTCCCTAGTCCTGGCTTCCTTCCTTCCTTGTCCACTCTACAATCCCAGTAGACTCTCTTGTTCACCCCAAACCAACCTCACCATCCTCACCTCTTTTCACCCCTATTTCTCAGCTACGAAGCTGGGATAACAGAACACACATCAGACTCTTTTGTGGCAAGTCGATGAATGCTTCTGGGCCTCAGTTTGTAAAATGAAGGGTTTGGACTGAGTGGCCTCTGAGGTGGTGACTGGGTTGTGCAGTGATCAGGCTCTGCACTTGGGACCAGGAAGACCTGAGTTTAAATTCCACCTCAGACACTTTACTAGTGTGACCCCAGGCAAGTCTCAGCCTCCCTGAGCTTTGATTTACTCATCTGTAAAACGGGTACTGGGGCAGCTAGGGGCACCACAGTGCACAAAGTGATGGGCCTGGAGTCAGGAAGACTCATTTTTCATGGGTTCAAATCCGGCCTCAGACACTTACTAGCTGTGTGACCCTGGACAAGTCATTTCACCCTGTTTGCCTCAGTTTCTTCATCTGTAAAATGAGCTGAGAAGGAAATAGCCAACCTCTCCAGTATGTCTGCCAAGAAAACCCCAAATGGCGTCGCGAAGAGTCGGACACTCCTGAAATGACTGAACAACATCAGGAAATGGGGATAATAAAGCCACCTACCTCAAGTGAGACTATATATGTTTCAGGACTAGGGTTAATAAAGCAAAAACGGAAACATTTCCTCCCTCAAGAAGTTCGGGAAATAATGTATAATATAAATGTTTACGCAGTCAATAAGATTATTTGTGGGACTTACGGGGTAGATCAGGAGCGACCCCATACAGAATGCCCCTTGAGCTGAGCGCTGAAGACAGCTAGGGCTCGAGAGGCAGAGGTGAGGAGGGAAGGAATTCCAGGAAAGGGGCACAGCCTGGGCAATTCAAAGAGGTGGGAAATGGAATGCTATGTGTGTGCAAGAGCCAATAGGACAGCTTGGCTGGACTGAAGAATATGTGAAAGAGAACAAAGCGTAATGAAACTGCAAACTCGGTTGGAACCTGCTTGTGATAGGCTTTGGTGCCAAAAGGAGTTTGCTGTCCTACAGTTAATAGGGAACCACTAGGAAGTAAGGAATAACATGGTCAGAGATGCTCTGTAAGAATTTCACTTTGGCTGAGATTTTTAAAGCACAGCTGCAGCAGGCTGGATTGGAGGAGGAAGAGATTGGGGACAGGAAGGCCAATTAGGTGGCTGTCAAATGGTCTGATGAGGCCTGATGATTCCCATTTAGACCCTCCACACAAAGACACACTTTGTTGCTCTATATTTTTATGCCCCTATCAGAACCACAAAAATGACAGTCCCGCCAAGGAAGGCTGTGAAGCTGAGTTAATCAGCAGCGTTCCCTGATCATGTGATCTGGGCTATTTGAGAAGAAGAATTAGGACCTATTAGATCATGAGCTCCTTGAGATCAAGGGCTGTCTTTGGCCCCTTTTTTATCCTTAGCACTTAGCACAGTGCCTGGTATGCAGTAGGCACTTAATAAATACTTACCAACTGCCTGCCTAAAGCATGGCCTGGCAGATAGTCAGCCGTGAAGCCTGGAACATCTGGCTTCAAGATCTGGCTCTGCTATAGATTGGCTGTGTGACTCTGGACAAGTCACCTGACTGCTCAGTGATCTAGGCCACTCCCTGCAACTCTTAAGTTCTGGAAAAGGTGCTGACCCGCACCTGAGAGATGTGGACACTAAAGAAATCCCAGGTCTGGTGTCTCTGTCCTTAGCCTGACAACCCTTTGTTTAGAATCCTACTCTCCCATAGAGGGCATGGACGTGTCAGCTGGCACCTTGATTGGCAGAGTAAAGACAATGATTGATTGTGTCAGTGACTGGGGCTGCCTTAGGATGATCCTGCTGGTTGGAGGGTCAGAGTTTCAGTGACAGAAACGGGCCGGATCCCCGCCTGTGGAGGATGGACTCCGCTGGGAAGAGTCACCCTTTCTTCTGGGCTGAAAAGTGAGCTCAGCCATTTGGGCTCCTTTTCCCTCTTTTCCTTTTCACTTTCCCCCAAGACAGTGGGAGAGCAGAATCCTGGGGGAGGGGCTTCTTCGGCTCAACTCTTGAGAGCAGGTTCTGTTTGCATTAAAGCTTAAGCAGGAACCTTCTAATTGCTCCTGAAAAGCAGCCGAGTTAATATCCTAGCCAGAGGAAACAAAAGGAGGGAAAACCACTCCAAATAAAATATGCTGGGGGCCTGGAGTAACTGAGCTGGCAGCAGACAGGTGCTGATGGTAGCCATGACCTTGGGCATGTGCATGACAGAGAAGTAAAGACTGCACATTCTGCAGGGGTGCAAGAGAGTGCGTGATTTGGCTAGAAAGCAGGAACCCAAATCGGCAAACACATCCCAGCTGCTCTGGTGGGAGAGCGACTGCAGGAAGGTTGAAGGGGTCAGTAGGCTCTGGGAACCATTCAGAGGAAAAAGGGGATTTTGAGCGGCTGAAGGAACTGACTGAGAATATTTAACGTAGAAGAGGCAAGCATTCAGAGGTCAGAGATTTAGACCTGGGAGGAGCCTCTCCAGTTTACCTAAAGTCGCTGGCCCGAATGCGCAGTCAAATCAAGAAGCATTTATTAAGCACCTACTGTGTGCCAGGCACTGTGCTAGGTGCTGAGGATACAAAGAGAGGCAAAAAGCCAAACCCTCTCCGGGAGCGCACAGTCTAACACGGAAGAAAACATTCGGGGACAATGAAAGTAAACCACCAAGGGAGAGTGTTAGCGTTAATGGGGGGGGGGGGAGGGAGGTTGGAAAAAGCTTTTCTTAGCAGGCGGAATTTGAACTGGGAACTGAAGGAAGCCAAGGGGTTGGATGGGGAGGGAAACAGTTCTAGGAGTCAGGTCCAAGAGTATTTTTATTGTGAGCTTTGCCTTCAAAGCCCGTCAGTGCAGCAGAAAGATTAGTCCTGTCTTCCTTGGTCTCCGAAAGCAGAGCTAAGATCAGTGGGGGAGGGTATGAAGAGGCAGGTTTAGGCTCATTATAAGGAAGATCCTTCTCCAATCGGAGCTTGGGCTGCCTTGGGAGACAGTGCCTTCGCTTCCTTTGTGTTGATCCCATCCCCAGAGGTATTATGGCAGAATTTCTTAATCACTGGGGAAATCACTCATTTTTGGTTGTGAAATGCTCCGTTCTAACACTGGCCGTCTCATCAGTTCCAGAGTGATTGCTGTGGACATTTTAACATTCAGCTGCTTTGACAGAGCATTGTCCAAGATAACACGCATGAGTCCTGTTGGGTGTCTTTGGAAAAGGGACTCACCCTTGAGTTGGAGGCAGACAGGGAAAGCTTCAAGCTGCAAAGGGGCTTTGAGGAGCCCCTAACCACCAGAAGTAAGGAGCTTCAATGGAATTGGCCCCTGCCATGACAGTGATTGTGTGGGGATGGACACCCCCCATCCCCACTTTCTTACCTCATGTTTCCGAGTTTGGCCCTTGCCATCACAGGAAATGAGATTCTCCATCTCAGTCCCAGGGGCTCCTTGGCTGTTTGTTCGAATTCTATTGAGAGGAAGATGAACAATGGAAAAGCTTAGGGAAGCTGGCAGCTGATAGTGAATTCTCTGTGAATGAAAAACTATACAATCATTTTGGACAGACAAAAGTACAACTCCATCCTGTGCTTGCAAAAGGACTGAGACGTCTGTCAACACATTTTTTTAAACAGCCACAGTTTTGCTTGGGAGGGTATTGGGGGCCAGGTGGGGGGAGTCAATGAGGAAGGGGAGGGAAGAGGGAAGAATGCCAAGGTGTCAGAACTGAAATGGTTCTGCAGGCACCTTAGTTCAGATTTTCTAGTTCAGGTCCTTAACACCTATTGCCCGAACTACTGCAGCAGCCTCCTAATTGGTGGTTCTGTTTCTTGCCTCTCTTCTCTCCCATCTGTCCTCCACACAACTGCCAAAGTGGCATTCCTAAAACACTAGTCTGTCTGTGTTACCCCAAATGCTCAAAACTCTTCAGTGACTCCCCTTTGCCTATGGAACAAAAGCCAGTGTGGCTTCCTACAATCCGATTCCCACCCTTTCACTTACCAGCTTTATTCCACACTGCACCCTTTTATTTAGTATCTTCTAGCTGGGGGCCATCTCCAGTCGTCCGTACCTATAACTTGGCACTGGACTGGGATGGCTCTGGAGGAGAGTGAGACTGGTGACTTTGCACCATCCTCCATCACTTAAATCCAATTCATTTGCAAGTCATGACATTACCTTCTTGATGTCACAGTCCTCTTCAAGAAAAAACAACCACCTGTGAGTAGTAGTAGCTGCCCAACTGGCCAGTTCCATTTGGGCAACACAGCTCCTTCTTTCCTTCCTTCCTTCCTTCCTTCCTTCCTTCCTTCCTTCCTTCCTTCCTTCCTTCCTTCCTTCCTTCCCTCCCTCTTTCTCTCTCTCCTCTCCATCTGTCCACATAGGGAATCATACTCTTACCTGCCGGTGCTCTGATCAAAGGAATATAAATTTTGATCTCTGAAACCTAGCAAGATATCGTGGGCTTTAGAGGCTAGATTTCTTTTTTATGGATTATATCTTAATCACTCTGACTCTCATTGATTGCCCAATAACAGGTCCCAGCCCAAGCCTCACCTGATGGCTCAGAGTGAGTGCAAATAGCAATTCTTTCTGTTTTGGTCAGAAACCCTGAGGGGCTTCCCTTCCCGGATTGATTTTTTTTTTTGACTGTGTGAAAGAGACTACTCTTTGCCTCATTTTTTAGCTAGCCTTAATCAATTAATAGGCGTTGCCTCAGAAAAACTGAGACCTGGGAAAGATCTTAGCTCAAAAAGACCAAGCTCTCCTACTGCATCTGGGGCCATCTCCAGTTTTCCTGATCTATATCTTGCCACTGGACCCAGAGGAGAAAGAGATGCTGGTGACTTTTCACAGCCCTCCCTCACTTAAATCCATTCACTTGCAAATCATGGCATCACCTTCCTGAAGTCACAGTCCTCTTTGAGAGGAAGGACAAACCACATCTTCTAGTCACACCAGCCATTCCTTGTACTCTCCATTCTGTCTCTTGCCTCCATTTCTTTGCTCAGGTTGCCCTCCTTGGTTTGAATGCCATCATTTCTCATTTCATTCCCACCTTCTGAATCCATTTCTTCCTTCAGGGATTGACCTGGAGCCACCTCCTCTGGAAGCCTTTCCTGACCTACTCTTTCCTCCTCACCTCAGTTGTTGGCACTCTCATCTTATTAGTCTTCGTCTTGTATTCCTTTTTCTTCAGTAAGCTTTTGGAAGGCAGGCCCATTTCATCTTTGCATCTCCATCATTTGGCAACAATCCCTTGGCACACAGTAGGTGCTTAATAAGTTTTATTGAAGGGGCCTCTAAGGCCATGGAATCATTCAAAAGTGGACCGACCTGCCTGGGAGAGTTGGCAGGTTCCCCCTCAGCAAAGCACTTCAACAGAGACTAGACAGCCATTTGTTGGGGCTGTTTTAGAGGGGATTCCTAAGGCACATCCTTCTTAGACCTCAGTTTCCTCATCTGTAAAATGGAGTAGATTAGATGGCTTTCCACCTCTATCATCTTATGATCCTATGGATTTATTTTTGTTATTTAAAGTACTAATGCCACTGCCAATAAAACAATAAATATGGTGGTCAGTGACTGAATTGGTGATTTCATTGATATAGTAAAGCCTTGGATACCTTCTTTAAAACTTGTAGCCTCAGAGAACTTCCCAGAGTGCTGAGAGGTAAGGAACTTGCCTTTCACATAGTAGGTTGCAGAGGCAAGATTTGAACCCAGATTTTCCTGGCTGAGGCAAGACTTCCACTGACTTTACCATGCTGTTAATGGCTGCTAACATGAACTGGCATTTATAAGCTGCCACGTTAAGGTTGGCAAGGTACCTTATAGAAATCTGAGACACTACACCTAGGGAAGGGGGTGTTGGTGGCATTTGTTTCACTTTTACAGATGAGGAAACAAAGTCTCAGAGTTTCAGTGGCGCGTCCATTACCACACAGCAAAGAAGAGTTAGAGGTCACTCTTGAAGCATGGTCTCTTCTGACTCCTCACCCAGCAATATTTCCATTGTATAATGCCATGAGGCCCTTTGCTCCCAGCAGTCCGTTCAGAAACTCAGGGTTCCATTCATGTCTGGCTTTTGGCACGCCAGGGAGGTCCTCTCCAGCTCTGAAATCCTGATATCCTGGGAACATCATGTGGACAGTCTGCTGTGTCCAGAGTTAATGGGCTCTGGAGGGGTGGTTTTGCTCTTATGGGCCTTCTGTGTCTCTGCTTGGATGAGGGGAGGAGATTTCAAGCAGGCAGCTTTAATTTCCTTTGAAATTTATAGCTCCCGGACATTATTTTCAGGGGCCCTGAGATGATCCCAAAGTACATTTTAACCCCTAGGCATGGCTTGCTGGATGCCTTATTGTCTAAGGTCTTGGAGCAGGCAGATTTTTGAAATACTTTTCCTTGGGGTCAGCCCTCCATGGACAAAAATAGCCCTATGTTTGTCTCTTTCCTTCCATCCATCATCCATCCATCCATCATCCATCCATCCATCCATCCATCCCATCCATCTGCCCATCTGTCCTTCCTTCCTTCCTTCCTTCCTTCCTTCCTTCCTTCCTTCCTTCCTGCATAAGCCTTATAATGAAGCAGAATGAAATAAATATATAAAATCTTGTAAACCTAAAAGTACTGTATAAATGCTAGCTATTAATGAGGGCACAATTTGGAACCTCCAGCAAAATGAAGAGGTCAGGGATCTCTGATCAATCTGGCCTGGGAGACAGAAGCTCTCCAGGGCTCTAATCCTGAGGCTTGGGCTCCCAGGATTATAGAGTTAGACGTCAGAGGGCATCTAATCTGACTCCCACATTTACCAAGGAACAAATGGAGGCTCAGAAAGCTGATGCCACTTGCTCAAGTTAAGTGTCAGAGGTGGGGACTGAACCTAGATTCACAGGCTCATCGATTTGGAGTGGGAAGGGGCCTTAGGAGTCATTGAGTCCAATGCTTCATTTTGCTAATTAGGAAGCTGAGGATCAGAGAGGATACGTGACTTTTCCTGAGTTTGCACAGATATAAATCAGAATTTGAACCCAGGTCTTCTGACTCCAAATCCAGCACCCTTTCCACTCTGCTACATTTCTTCAGGAAGGTTGTCTGTCCTCTTCTGTGTGTCCTTTTCTAACCTTGCCCTCAGGAAGAGTGAAAAGGTGACTGGAGAAGCAGGCAAGAGATCGGGCTTTGAGTTCGTTTCTCCCACTAACCAGCTGTGGGAACTTGGACAAGTCATGGAACTTTGCTGAAACTCAATTTTCTTGTTTGTGGATTGACAGGGTTGGAATAGATTTCAAAGCTGCATTCCCATACTCACAATTGTATTGGTCCAGCAGTGGAGTAGTCAAGCAGCCAGGCGGTGCAGTGGATAGAGTGCTGGCCTTGGAGTCAGGAAGATTCATCTTCATAAGTTCAAATCTAGCCTCAGATACTTACTAGCTGGGTGACCCTGGGCAAGTCCCTTAACCCTGTTTGCCTCAGTTTCCTCATCTGTAAAATGAGCTGGAGAAGGAAATGGCAAACCACTCCATTATCCTTGCCAAGAAAACCCCAAATGGGGCCATGAAGATTGGGATATGACTGAAATGACTGAACAACAACAAAACAGTGAAGTGACTGCCTGGAGAGGCTGCATATCCTCCCCCACTGGAGATCTTCCAGCAGAGCTGCAGTGACCAGCTGCCAGGGATGTACAGGGTCTGTACCTTCCCAGGAGGTTTGGACCAGGTGGCCATTGAGGTCTCCTCCAACTCAAATTCAGGATTCTGAGGTTGTATTCTCTGATTCTAGGAGACAGCTCAGCTCAAACCCAGGTCTTCAAGAATGCTGTTCTTTCAGGGATACTCATGAAAATTCCAGGAAGTAGAATTAAAAAAATGTCCAAACAGATGTACTAATGCCAGTCTGAGATCTTCTGCATTTCCCATAAATGTCACAGAGTCTTGGTCCTTGGTAACCGGGGTCATGTTCAGGTCTGCCTGTCTGGATGGACCTGGAGTTTTTAGGCAGTGGGTCAATCAGTCAGCCAATCGGCAAACACTTACTAAAATACTTGCTGTGTGTTGACACTTTGTATCTAATCTGTGGAAGAGGATTTGAAAATGGGAAGATCTGAGTTCAAGTTCTGACTCAGACACTTTCCCAAAGTGTTTATTAAGTTCCTACCCCATACCAGGCATTTTTCCATGTACTGAGAATACACAAATTCATTCAATTCATTTTAACAAGCATTTATTAAATACCTATCATGTGCTAGATACTGAGGAAAGAAGGAAAGAAAGAAAGAAAGAGAAGGAAAGGCAGGAAGGGAGGGAGGAAGTTTATGGAGTGTGCATTCTGTCAGTAAAGGCAACATGTACATAGATTACATATATATAAAATGCAGCAAATAAATAGAAGGTGATTGTATGGGGGGGCGTGGAGTGGTAGTGGTGGGGAGGGGATGGCTAGGGGAATTAGGAAAGGCTTCATGTAGAAATAAATACTTGAGCTGAGCACCGAAGGAAACTCAAGTCTCCCTAATTCCTCTCCTCCCCCCCTTCTTCTACTGTCAAACTCTGAAGCTCCAGTTTGGCAGAAATGCTTAGAGGTTAAAAAGGGGAAGGACAAGGAGGAGGAGGGGAGGATTTGCTTACGCCAATGTTGGGGGTGGGGAGGGTGGCATGTTGGAGAAATGAAGATGAGAAATACCGCTAAGATGGGAAGATACAGTTGTATGTTAGAGTGTTTCATCTTTTTCAGTAACATTGCTTTTCTTCATGGATCCTTCACGGAGATGAACGGATGGTTACCATAAGGTGGAGAAAGGCTTTCCTCCTTTGACTAAGATGATTGGCTTTAATTAGCAGCAGGATGGAAGCCTGGGAGGGCTCTGCATTAGCCTGTCCTCTTGCTTCATAATTCCTAGCATTCTTCTGGCCCTCCCCTGGGATGGGGTGCACAGCTGTGGACATTCCTGGCTGGCAGACTGTGTGGGGCTCCCACTGTTGCCTTGGTATCTCAGCTCTTCATTGGCCAAGCTCACATGATTGGCAAGTGTCTGAAATAGGAGCTATCTGTCCTTAGCAGAAAGAATCCTATTTATTTCTTCTAATTGCATTGTCCCTAGGATGTAGGTTAGGGGTAAAACCTATTGCAAAATGTGCTGAGGGTGGGCACTCACTGTCCAGGACCCCTTGGAGGACCCCACCTATCCAGAGGGGGCAGGCAGGCAAGAAGGCCTGCTTGGTTTGGAAAGGCAAGAGAAATGGCTTTGGAGTCAGTGGACCTGGGTTGAAATGCTGCTTCTGACTCTCACCACCACCACTCTTGTGGGGGCAAGTTGCTTAGCTTCCTGGGGATCCAGTTTCCTCAGCTATAAAAAAGGAGAAGGTTGAACTTGCTGGCTTCTGAGATCTCTAGATCTCTAAGTTTATACCTGTCTTGGTACTGACAGGAGAGGCTGACTCCAACCAGATCCTCACTTCCACCTCTGAGTCTGTCCAGGCTGTCCCCCTTGCCTAGAATGCCCTCCTTCCTCAACTCTGCCTCCTAGAATTCCTGGCTCTGCTTAACTAGCATCTCTTCCATGAAAGTTTTCCTGGTCCCCCAACAAAAATACCATCTTTATTTTGCATAGATTTACATGTAAATATCATTTGGTGTGCACATGGATGTGATTAATGTAATCAGAGAAGGCCCAGGTGCACCTTAATTGACTCAATAACTCAGCCAACAGAATAAACTGGGTATTAAGGAATTTGCCCATCACCTCAGCAGCATTGCGCAGACAGGCCCATGATCAGTTTCACAGGACCATGGGATTTGGGGCCATTGGAAGAACGATCAATGATGTCAAACAGGAGACCTGACTGGTTGAGAACATCAGGTCAGCCTTCTGCATGTGGCCCGTTCCTAGGCAAGCCAGTGACAGAGGATTTCTATCCGGGCCCCCAAGAGGAATCTACGTGTCTGGAGGGAGACGAGTGTTCCGTTCACTGCTCTAGTTCACTTAGTACAGCCCCGGATTGAATCAGCTTTTTTTAAAATGTGGCCTTACTTGAAGTACCTCATGAATCACATGTGTGGGCAAGGGAGATCATTTGGCAAATTTCAGTAGTGGCTGAAATGCCAAGCTTCAGGAAAGTCCGTAAAACCCACAGGTGTCCCTGCACCCAGCAGCTACTTTCCAAGGGACCAACTTAATGAAACCTTGCGTCTGGTCTGAAAATAGAGAGATAAAAGTAGTGGCTGGGGCAGGAAGTCTGTGTGCCTCTCATTGCAGACATTTGATGACATCAACCTGTCATTTGTCTGAAGTCTTCAGGGCAGGGGCCGCATTTCATGCTGCCTTTGTCCTTTGCACAGTGCCCAGCACACGCTGCCAGAAACCGAGGGTGTGCCCTTTCTGCAATCCACCAGCACCTGTCCTATGTGGGACCCTGCTCTGCATGTAGTCAGAATCTGAAGTATCCTTTTACAAAAATTCTAAACTTAGTAACCACCAACAAAAAACAAATGGTGAAATACACAAACGAGTAACAAAACTCAGTCGTGCATTAAATTGTAAGTGTCAGTTATTTATAGCTCATTTAAAAATGTTTCTATGTACATGATCGTTAATGAGAAAACAACCAAAGTGTCCTGTGTATTCCAATATCCCCGCTGAACTCTTTATTCTGTGTATTTATCCAGACTTTGTGTTTTTGTTGTCACTTACTCGTTTGTACTTGGTGCTGTGATTCTTCCCCCACTGCTCCGTCACTTCATATTACTCTTCTCACATTTCTTGGCACTTCATATTCATCTTTCTTATTGTGCAATGATATCCTATAACATTGGTATAACGCCATGATTTGTTCAGATGCTCCCTCACCATCTCACATGGGTCATTTCCAGTTGTTTAGCTGTGATAATAATGCTGCCAGGAATATTATTGCACAGATTAGTTTTTTTCTAATGGAGCGAAAACTAGGGTTGTGTGGACAGGACTTTGCCCCAGGGTGCTAAAATTCAGAAGACATTGGCAGTACTTATTATCAATCCTTCAGCAGTATGGTAACAACTAAATTGAACATCTAGTTAGTAAGAATAATTTGTTAGAATAGAGGTAATGGAAGATGCATTTTCTCTTCCTGGTGGCTGTTTCCCAAATGAACCCATCCCTGATTTAACAGTTCCCTGCTACCTGTCTGGAGCGTTGGCTGGCCCTGTAGTGGCCTTATGGTGTCTAAGCTATGGAGACAGGGCAACTCAATTTCCCAGTTTT